>NC_066561.1:6784020-6841520 GCF_024679095.1 Eriocheir sinensis | reverse complement strand
AAAAAGTTACGAGAAAAAAGTCGCATTAAAAAAACACAATACACACACACACAACGGAAGAAAAACAGCCCGCATGAAAAGAAAAAACAAAGAAAAACAAAACAAAACAGGATCGGGGCAGTCGTCACCTAACCCACACAGCTGTTCATCCTCTCTCTCGATGCTGGTCGATAATTGGGTACCTGGGGAAACCTGGGGGAGGGTACACTGTGGTAAACCGGACGTCACGGTACTCGGAATAAATGGCACTGGTAAAAAATGGCACTGAAAAAAATGGCACTGAAAAGGCAGCGGAAAAAAATGGCACTGAAAAAATGGCACTGAAAAAAATGGCACTGAAAAGGCACCGAAAAAATGGCACTGAAAAAAATGGCACTGAAAAGGCACCGAAAAAATGGCACTGAAAAAAATGGCACTGAAAAGGCACCGAAAAAAATGGCACTGAAAAAATGGCACTGAAAAAATGGCACTGAAAAAAATGGCACTGAGAAAAATGGCACTGAGAAAAATGGCACCGGAAAAAAATGGCACTGAAAAAATGGCACTGAAAAAAATGGCACCGGAAAAAAATGGCACTGAAAAAATGGCACTGAAAAAAATGGCACCGGAAAAAAATGGCACTGAAAAAATGGCACGGAAAAAATGGCACTGAGAAAACGGCACCAGAAAAATGGCACTGAAAAAATCGCACTGCAAAAAATGGCACTTAAAAAATTTAACTTAGAAAAATGGCACTTAAAAAATGGAACTGAAAAAATGGCACTGAGAAAAATGGCACTGAAAAAATGGCACTGAGAAAAATGGCACTGAAAAAAATGGCACTGAGAAAAATGGCACTGAAAAAATGGCACTGAAAAAAATGGCACTGAAAAAAATGGCACTGAAAAAATGGCACTGAAAAAAATGGCACTGAAAAAAATGGCACTGAGAAAAATGGCACTGAAAAAATGGCACTGAAAAAAATGGCACTGAAAAAATGGCACTGAAAAAAATGGCACTGAAAAAATGGCACTGAGAAAAATGGCACTGAAAAAATGGCACTGAAAAAATGGCACTGAAAAAAATGGCACTGAAAAAATGGCACTGAGAAAAATGGCACTGAAAAAAATGGCACTGAGAAAAATGGCACCGGAAAAAAATGGCACTGGAAAGAAATGGCATAGTTTTCCTTTTCCATTATTTTCCTTTCTTGTCTTCTCCTTTCCTTTCTTCCTTTCTTGTCCTCCCTTTCCTTTTTTCCTTCTCCTCCTTCCTTTCATCGTCTTTTCCCTTCCTTGTTTTCCCTTTCCTTTCTTCCTGCTTTCATTCCTTCCATTATGTGTCTGCTTCTTCTCTTTCCCTGTTATCACATTCTCCCAGTAATCTTAATCTAACTTTCCTTTCCTCTTTGCCTTTTACCTCATTTTGATTTTCCTTTGTCTTTTTTTTTGTTTTTCTTGAGTCTTCTGTTTTCTTCCTTTCTAGATTCCTTCTTTACTTCTCCTTCGCTTTCTTTCATTTCATTCATCTTTTTTTCGTTTTCTTTCCGCTTCTTGTTTTCTTCTTTCTTTCTTTCATTCCTCCGTCCTTATGTTTATTTCCTTCTTTCTTTATCTATTTCCGTTTCACATTTCCTTCTTTCTTCCTTTCTTTCTTCCTTATTACTCATTTCATTCACTTTTTTTTCTTTCCGCTTCTTGTTTTCTTCTTTCTTTCTTTCTTTCCGCCTTTTCTTTCTTTATTTCCGTTTTTCGTTTCCTTCCTTCTTCCTGTCTTTCTTTCTTACTCCTTTTTCTCTTTCTTTCTTTTTTCTTTCTTCCTTCCTTCTATATTCCTGCCTCTTGTTTCCTTCTTTCTTTCTATCTTTCTTCCTTTCTTTTTTCTGTTCTTCCTTCTTTCCTTCTTTATTCCTGCCTCTTGTTTCCTTTTTTTTCTATCTTTCTTCCTTTCTATATACTATTTTCTTCTTTTCTTTTTTCTTTTCTTCCTTTCTTTCTCTCTCTTCGCCTCTCGCTGTTTCCTTCTTTGTCTCATTTCCAAATTCCGTCCATTGGTCTTGCCTCTAATTTCTCGAGTTTCTTCCTTTCCTTTATTTGCCTTGTCGCATTCCGTCCAGATGCGCTCTCTCTCTCTCTCTCTCTCTCTCTCTCTCTCTCTCTCTCTCTCTCTCTCTCTCTCTCCAGTCTTTTCAAATCTTCTATTTTTATTGGAGCAAATTCCTGGGTCTGAAGATGGAGGAGGCGAAGGAGGAGGAGGAGGAGGAGGAGGAGGAGGAGGAGGAGGAGGAGGAGGAGAGTAAAGCACACAAAAGCACTGCATTGTCAAGGTCTAAAGGCTACTTCATCTCCTTCATCCTCCTCCTCCTCCTCCTCCTCCTCTTCCAATAACGGTGGAGGGGAGGAGTGGAGGAGCAGAACAGGGAGAAGGGTTTGGAGAGGCGATTGGCGAGGAGGAGAAGGGGAGAGAAGTGAGGGAAGATTAGGAGGGGAGGAGGAGGAAAGGGGAGAAAGGAGAAGGGAGGGGAAGGGAGAGGAGAGGGGAAGGAAGGGGAAGAGAAGAGAGGGAAGGGAAGGGGAAGGGAGGGGAAGAGAGAGAAGGGAAAGGGAAGGGAGGGGAAACGAAGGGAGGGGAAGAGAAGGAAGGGGAAGGGAAGAGAAGGGAGGGGAAGGGATGGAATGAGAAAGAGGGGAAGGAAGGGGAAGAGAAAGGAGGGGAGGGGAAGGGAAGAGAAGGGAGGGAATGAGAAAGAGGGGAAGGAAGGGGAAGAGAAAGGAGGGGAGGGGAAGGGAAGGGAAGGGAAGGGAGGGGAAGGGAGGGAATGAGAAAGAGGGGAAGGAAGGGGAAGAGAAGGAAGGAAACGAGAGGGAAAGTGAGGGGACTTGAAGGGGGAGTGCAGGTCAGAAGGGGAAGGGAGGGGAAGGCAGGGGAAGTCAAGGTCAGATATTGAGGGGAAGATGATATAGGTAAGGGGAAGGGAATTATGGGGTTTGGGAAAGGCGAGGAAGGGGAGGAAGGACCGTGGGAGGGGGGTCAAACTAACTCAGGGGGCGGGGGGGGTAGTTCCTCAGGGGAGTTTCACAAGGACTTAAGGGCCATTTGACGCGCTAATCCACAGCAGAATACGTCCTTGGTAGCGAACTGAACAATATTATATCCTGTCCCTCATACCCCTGAGGCCTGGGATGCTGGGGGGAGGGGAGGGGAGAAGGGGGAGGGGGAAAGGGGAGAAGAGAAGGGTAGGAAGAATGGAAAACGAGGAGAGGGAAGGAGAGAGAGGGAAGGGGAGGAGAGGGAAGGGGAAGGAGAGGGAAGTATATGGGGAGGGGAGGAGAGGGAAGTAAATATGTAAAATGAGAAGAGGGAAGATGACGGAAAGAAGGGGAGAAGATGGGGAGGGGAGAAAAGAGAGAAGTAAAGGAGAGGGTAGAAAAGACGAGGACAGGGGAGGAAAGGGAAGAACGAGAAGGAAGAGAGAAGGAATGAGAGAAGAAGAGAAAGAAAGGAAAGAAGTGAGAGATAGAAGGAAAGAAAAAAAGAGTGGAGGAGAGGAAAGAACAGGAAGGAAGACAAAAGTGAAAAGAAGGAAGGAGATAAAAGATAAGATTGAAGAAGAAAGAAAGAAACAGAGAAAGAATAACAAGTGGATAGGAAGGAGAAGAGGACGGATGAGAGAAAACAAAATGATGATGAAACAAATGAAAAAAAGCAATAGAAGGGAAAAAAAGGAGGAAAAGAACAAAGGGATGGTAAAAGGAGAGGAGGAAAGAGGAAGAAACAATGGAAAGGAGAGAGAGAGAGAGAGAGAGAGAGAGAGAGAGAGAGAGAGAGAGAGAGAGAGAGAGAGAGAGAGAGAGAGAGAGAGAGAGAGAGAGAGAGAGAGAGAGAGAGAGAGAGAGAGAGAGAGAGAGAGAGAGAGAGAGAGAGAGAGAAAGGAGAGACGAAGGGGCGTGCCGGGAGAGAATTAAATATTTCCTTCAACCTAATGTGAAGGCCGTGAAATTTTAAAAGGACATCTTGTGGATACGTCAGGTGGAAAACACGGCCACTAATTACAGGTGAGATTATTATTATTATTATTGTTATTATTTATTATTATTATTATTATTATTATTATTATTATTATTATTACTACTACTACTATTGCTACTGCTACTATTACTACTACGATTATTATCGGAGAGAGAGAGAGAGAGAGAGAGAGAGAGAGAGAGAGAGAGAGAGAGAGAGAGAGAGAGAGAGAGAGAGAGAGAGAGAGAGAGAGAGAGAGAGAGAGAGAGAGAGAGAGAGATCTAATTACAGCAGGGTCGAGATATCCACCATCCCCCCCCCTATAATATCTCCTCCTCTCTCCCTACCCCATCCACCACCTCCACTTCATTCCGAGTCGCCACAGAATTCCTCCACAGACCTTCCGGAAAAGGAGAATTTCTGGCCCAAATCCTCAATATGAAAAAGCTAAAAACGTATATATAAAAAAGCGAAGAAAACCCTGACCCCCAAAAAGCGACGAATAAGGGAATTTTCAACGCCGCCAAGACGCCCCGACACGCGCGCTTTTTTACGGCGCCCCGAGATCGTTGAGGTCATATTTCATTAGTCATTTTTTTTTCATTTCGTCTTATTCATTCATAGGAGTTGAGGGAAGTGAATGAATGCGTTGAGTTCCTGAAGGAGAGGAGAGGAAGGGTGGCGGAACGGTTTGCACGAGAACGTGGTGATCCGGAGACCCACGTTCGAGACACCTGACAGTTTTTAATCGCTGAGTGGCGGAGGGCAGCTCACATTTTTTTTTTTTTACGTCTACGCCTATAGCGCCAGTAGGCTTGCTTGAGGGGCCTGGATGGTAGTCGGCCCCAGCCCGTATTGGCGCAGGCAGGTGTTTATAGTGGCGCCATCTTCTCTTGGCTCATGCTGCCCCCCCGGAACTCGTTCTTGACTCGCTTGGACGGTTTCCTCTAGAGTCCGGGTTGATGGGTGGTCTTCAGGACACCATGTGGGTAGTTTTAAGCCACTCGGCGGTGACTGAAAAATCCCAGGTGGTAGCGTGGGGATTCGAACTCGCGTCGTCCATCACGTGGTGAATGTGGACCCAGCACGCTACCACTCAGCCACCGCCTACCCATACTACTCTTCTCACGTAAATGACTGCTCTTTCGGCCACCTCTTCGGATTTTTTACAGGAGCAGCGAGTAGCGGGCTTTTTTTTACAGTTTCCTTTTTTTTGTGCCCTTGTGCTGTCTCCTTTGCTGTAAAAAAAAAAAAAAATAGGCTGAAGGGCTAATGCGACGGATATGAGCATCGAGGCCACGCGCAGCTATAGCGTGTGCTCGTAACTTTACTTACTAGAGAAGCATCCAAGCAGCAGGGGCTAAGCAGCGACACATATAACGGCGCCACTATAAATATAAATTGGACCGCGCCACTAAGAGTCTGGGTCCAATCTAAAAAAAAAAAAAAAAAAACCCGGTAATTGGGAGTCCTTATAACCCCCCCCCCCCCCCCCGCAAGTCAATAGGACCTGTTTTTTTGCCTCCTCTCATCCTATTTCAGTTAAAGAACATGATTTATATGAAGGACATACACTGACTTCCAATGAGCTAGACTGACATCCTATTTCAGTTAAAGGATTATACTTCTGAGGTCCTACGAGCTAAGCTGACAGCCAACCAAAACTAGGACTCAAGAACCGTAGCAGGATGGCAGGATATCAGGCCATCAAAGAAGAGTTCATCCTTAGAGACCTTCCCTTGCTGTCCACCCTCCAGGCTTCAGACAGCGGCCAGAAGGATCATCTGGACACAGGCAGAACTTATAGGACACACACGAGGGCACTGAACCACAATGGGACGTGTGATGGTGAGGTAATGGATGAAGGGGGGGGGGGAACGATGGGTAGGGAGAGGAGGCACTGAGGATGAGAATATCAGTGAGGATGGGGAAGAGAAAATGGGGAGGGGGGGGGTCACTTGGAAGCTGGGGTGAAGAGGGTTAAAGCAAGGGTGGCTGGGGAGAAAAGGAGTGGCACTGGAGTCAAGGGGAGTGCCAGGAAGGAGGAAAAGTGGAAGGGGGTTGGCACTTCGTAAATGGGGGAGAAGCACTAAGGGGTAAGGGCGCCAAGGGGAGAAAGTGGCACTGAGGTTAAGGGGAGTGCCAGGGAGGAGGGGAGAAGAGAGAAAAGGGGTGTCACTTGGGAATTAGGGGAAAAAAAAGGGTAAGGTAAGGGTGCCAGGGGAGAGGGTGGCACTAGGGTAGAGGGGAGTGCCAAGGGAGTGCCAGGAAAGAGGGGAGGAAGGTAAGGGGGGCGGCACTTGGGGAAATGGGGAGAAGCTGAGATGAAGAGGTTAAGGTAAGAGTGCCAGGTTAGAAAGAGTGCCACTAGGGTAAGGGAGAATGCCAGAGGAGAGAAAGAGGGGTCGGCACTGGGGATTTGGGGAGAAAGGAGGGTAGGTAAGGTTGCCTAGGGAGAGAGTGGCACTGAGGTAGAGGGGAGTGCCAGGGACAGGGTCAGGGAGGGGGAGTGCCAGAGTGAAGGGGGTCAGGGAGGGGGAGTGTCAGAGTGAAGGGGGTCAGAGAGGGGGAGTGCCAGAGTGAAGGGGCTCAGGGAGGGGGAGTGCCAGAGTGAAGGGGGTCAGGGAGGGGGAGTGTCAGAGGGAAGGGGGTCAGAGGGGAAAGGTGCCAGAGGGAAGGGGGTCAGAGGGGAAGGGTGCCAGAGGGAAGGGGGTTAGGGGGGCGGGGAGAGCCAGAGAGAAGGGGGTCAGGGGGGGGGGTGCCAACCAGCGACAAGAGGCAGAAGTAGTTGAGGGCAGGGGGGCGGGTCGGGTCTCAGTGCCTCGCCGCCTCAGTCACCCGCGAGACACCGTACAGATCGGGTCACGTCCGCCGCTCCTCGCCAGCAACAAGTTAGTTTCGGGTGCCGCCGCCGCCGACACGCCAGGACGGAGAACACGCCCGCACCTCCACTTCCTCCCCCTCGCACGCCCACCTACACGCCCTTACCCACGCCCGCAGCAAGAAACGCAGAGAGAGAGACGTCGCGGTGAACTTCAAGACCCAAAACCAGAGTTGAGGTGTGAAAAAAAGAATCTCTCGGACGTACTCTTGAGAAACTTTCCTGCCGGGCTGTTTTTGTTTCACCGTTTTTTTTTTCTTTTTTCTTTTCTTTGCGGCGTGTGTGTGTCCGTGGCGCCTGTAGCAGCGACCACCACCACCACCACCACCATGATGACTAGAGGCCCACGGCGTTAAAGGGACGGGCAGGTAACAACGCCACACGCACACACGCACACACGCAAACTTGTACACACACACACACCAAAACGCACACGAAGCCACGAACACCCTGAGAAACTGAATGAAATAACTGAATACGAGAAGAAACGCAGAAAGAAAGTAAAAGAAGAGAAATAAAACTACGAAACCCCCAAAAGAAGAGAGAGGAAGGAGAGAGGAAGGCGGGGAGAGAAAAAGACCCTAAGAGGAGAAACGGAGGAGAGGAAAAAAAGAGAAAGAGATAAAGAAAGAGAGAAAGGAGTACAGAGTGTATGTGAGGGGGAGAAGTACTTACATTCCTCCTCCTCTTCGTCCCTCTCCTCCTCTTCCATCCCCTCCTCCTCCTCCTCCTCCTCCTGATTCCGGTGGAGGTAAAAGGGTGGCCCAGGGCTCCAGCTAAGCCGCCTTACCTGCCGAAGAGATGGAGAGTAACTCAACAGGTAAGCTAATTAACGTACCTGGATTGGGGAAGATTTTCTCGCCCCCGTTCACTCTATTTGCTGAGATTTTAATTAACGTGTTCCCGATACCTGTGTCCGTGGGAGGGTGGGGGGGGGGTGAGGGGGGGGGAGTGTGAGTGTGTGTGTGTGTGTGTGTGTTTGTGTGCGTGAGATATAAGTAGATAGATAGATATAGATAGATAGATAGAGAGATAGAGATAGATAGATAGATAGATAGATAGATAGAGAGAGAGAGAGATTGCATATGAATCACCAAAGAACATGCCTGAATATTCGCCATAAAGAAAATATCACACACACACACACACACACACACACACACACACACACACACACACACACACACACGCACACACGTACACGAAAACAACTAATAATTAACACACAAAAAAAAACAAGGAAAAAAACAAACAAGAAAGTCCGATGCATACATTTAAATCTTCTTTTTATGCCACGAATTATAAAGAAAAAGGAAACTGATTATAATTCTCATTTACCTCAAGATTACGCGAATTAATGAATGCTGTCACTCTGTCTGGGAGAGGGAGAGGAAATTTATTCACATGCTAATCATTCACTCTTCTCTTATCCTCTTCCGTTCGCTGCAGGGGAGAGATAAAGAGAGAGAAAGGAACCATATCATCATAATCGTTCCTCTTTTTCTTCTTCTTCTTCTTCTTATAATTAGTATTAGTATTATTTGTTAAGGGAACCATATCATCATAATCGTTCCTCTTTTTCTTCTTTTCTTCTTATAATTAGTATAAGTATTATTTGTTAAGGCAACCATATCATCATAATCGTTCCTCTTTCTCTTCTTCTTCTTTTCTTCTTCTAATTAGTGTTAGTATTATTTGTTAAGGCAACCATATCATCATGATCGTTCTTCTTTTTCTTCTTCTTCTTTTTCTTCTTATCATTAGTATTAGTATTCTTTGTTATGGTTGTTTCTATTTTTATCATCTCTGGCGATAGTAGAAGTAAATTAAGTTGTTAGAAGAAAGAGGAAAGGAGCGGAAATAAATAAGAAATAGAGGAAAAAAAAAAAAGAGGATATGGAAATAGAAAGAATATAATGAAGTTCTCAGAAGAATTGAAAAAGGAGCGAAAAAGAAATAGAATAAAATAAAATAAAGAAACGGAAGATATAGAAAAAGAAAGAATATATATAATGAAGTTGTTAGAAGTAAGAGGAAAGGAGCAGAAAAAAATAAGATACAGAAGAAATTAAATAAAGAAACGGAAGATATAGAAAAAATATATATAATGAAGTTAGAAGGAAGGAGAAAAGTGGAAAAAAATAAGAACTAGAAGAAATAAAATAAAGAAACAGAAATAGAAAAAGAAAGAATATAATGAACTTGTTAGAAGAGAGGAGAAAGAAGCGGAAAAATAAGAAATAGAAGAAAATAAAGAAACAAGATATAGAAAAAGAAAGAATAGAAGGAAAAATAAGAAAAAGGAAATAAAAACAACGAAACAGAATATATAAAAAAAGAAAGAATAGAAGGAAGGCGATGTAAAAGATGAAGCAGAAAGAGAAGAACAGTGATACCAAAACAATACTAAAGATAACAAGACCAAAATTGATGCCAGATAAAAGAAAAAAAAAAGACAAATAAAATAATCAAAACAATATCACGAGAAAAACAAAACAATGATCTCAGGAGTAAAAAAAATCAAAAACACTAAGAACAATGATACCAGATAAGAGGAGATAAAAAACAAACAAGACAAACAGGAAAAAAAAAACAAGCAATACTGAAAGGCAAAAACAAAACAAAACAATGATACCAGATAAGAGAAAGGAGATAAAAAAAAATATAATAATACACAAGAAAGACATTGATACCAAGAAAAGTGATATAAGACAATCACAGAGAAGAAAAGTAAGTAAAAGAAGGAAGATAAAAAACAAAGAAACAAACAACACAGAGAAATCAAAATGCACTTCTCTTCACAACATCATCTCTCCACATCTTCATCTCCTCACACAACATCCCTACATAGCAGCATCTCTCCATACATCATCATCTCTCTTAACGCAACATCTTTCCACCATCATCTTTTCATAGTTCGTCATCTCTCCACACACACACAGCATCTATTCCAACATCATCCCTCTACATCTCATCTCCTGGTACAGCATCCCTTCACACCTCATCTCCAGCTAATCATCGCGGGAGAAACTTCGAAGAATGGAACACACCTTTTTCGCGCCCAACTTTTAATTGAACGCAAGCACCGCCAAAGAGTTCGAAAAAGGACGAAATTATAACCAAGGATAATAGAGAAGAGAACGGAGAAAAGGAGCCGACGAGGAGGAAAAAATGAAGGGGAAAAAAAGGTTGATTGTGTGTGTGTGGGAGTCTGATGATGGTAGAAGAGTAGAAAAGATGAGAATAGAAAGAATGGAAGGAAGGATAGGCAGGAAAGAGATGAAAGGATGGATGGATGGAAGGAAAGAAGGAAAGAGAGAGAGAGAAGAGAAAAAAAGAAGGAAGAAAGAACGGATTGCTGGGTTTAAAGTAGAAAGGAAAGAAGGGAAAAGAAAAGGATGGTCTAACGAAGGAACGGAAAAGAAGGAAAGAAAAAAAATGAGTAAATGAAGAAAGGAAATAATAAACCAAGGAAGGAAAAAATTAGGTAAAGATGGAGGGAAGAGAAAGAAGAAACGGAAGAAATGTAGATAAGGAGAAAAGAAAGAAGATGGATGGAATGAAAAAGAGAGGAAAGATGGAATAAAGGAGGAAATCGACACTCCCACGAAAAATAAAAATAAAATAGACGAGCCAGAACACAAACGATAAAATGTCAAATGGGAAATAAGAAAAAAAAACATACTGAACAAAAATATATCAGATGACATTTACGACAAAAGGAACACGAATAGAAGCCCCCCCCACACACACACACATACGCACACACGCAAAAAAATGCCATAGAAATCAAAGAGAGACAAAAGAATGAATAGAACAAAAAAATCCTGCCATACAATTTCAACAGACGAACGAACGACAGAAAAAAAAAAAAATAAAAAGAAACAGAAACAAAGAAAACAAACTGACGTAACATACACGCAAAAGTAAATGAAAGTAAAGAAAAAGAAAGCAAGTAAAAAAAAAACAAGAAACAAAAAAGAAACGAGACAGGCAGGACAATAATATAAACATCGTGTGTGTGTGTGTGTGTGTGTGTTTTAAGACAGGAATCATCGCTACACGTCCTGTTTATAGTTGTAACCATGGATCTTATCACACTCACACGCACACACACACACACACACACACACACACACACACACACACGTACCCACCCCAGCGCCATAACAAAGTCCAGACACGCACACTGGTCACCAACACCACCACAATAACACCACAAGGAGAATGGGACAGGTGACACAAAGGTGAGAACGCCAATTAACACCTGAGCTTACCTGTAAAGAGAGAGAACCCCTTAATTACACCTGATATTTACCTCTATTACCACCTGTGAATGAAAAGTTAACTGTGTCTTCTCCTCACCTGTGTTTCACCTGGAGACCTAATTTTACCTGTTCGTTACCTGGATGATCACTAATTAAAGGGGTCATGATTACCTGGAGGTCATATATATTAACCTCCTATCTTCACGTCACCTGCATATCACCTGGACACAATTTTACCTGTTCGTTACCTGGATGGTCACTAATTAAAGGTGTCATTGTTACCTGGGAGTATTCTATATTATTCTGCTGTTACGTGGAAGTCAGAAGTTATCACCTGTACCGAGAAACACCTGGCGATTTACCTGTAACGCACATAAGGTACAATATACGACGCTGATTGCTTTGTCTTTAATTCCATCTTTTGTTTCGTCTTACCTATCCTTCTTTCATTTCTTCTTTCTCTTCTCTCCATCCTTACCTAATTTCTTCCTTCCTTGCTTTAGTATTTCCTTCCTTCATTAGAGAGGTCGGTAGGAAGGAGGAAAGGATGAATAGAAGGATACAAGAAGGAATAGAAAGAAGGGAGATGGATGGAATGAGATCTAGTCTAACCCTTCCCTTACCTGACAAATCACTTTCATACAGAGATGCAAATATTCGTAGGGAGATTTTAGCTTACGGTTGATTTTGAGATTGAGTTACATGTCGCTGATCAATAAGACCAGCTAGATGTACAACCCGCTTCCCTCTAGGATCAACCGCATTCAAGTAAAGAAGCAAACATGATATTAGGATTTTGTATTAGTTTACGGTCAAATATAACGCAAAATTAACTGGCTTAAGACCAGTTAATTGACCTCTCTTTGGCTACTCCTCTGTACTCTATTCAGGGGCAGTAAGTAACGGGCTTTCTTCTTTAATATTGTTTTCTTTTTCTTTTTTACGCCCTTGAATTGTCTCCTTTGCTGTAATAAAAAAAATACCAGATGACCTCAATGAATCCCACTGTTCTTACGCCACGATAGAATAGTCAAAATAGCAATGTTGTCTTTCCATATCAGTGACAAATCTCTCCCACATCTGCCTCACGCCTGGAACCAATATTAACTTTAGAATGAATCCCACTGTTCTTACGTCACGATAGAGTAGTGTAAATAGCAATGTTGTCTTTCCCTACCAGTGACAAATCTCTCCCATATCTGCCTCACGCCTGGAACCAATATTAACTTTAGAGTAGAGAGAGAGACAGAGACAGAGATAAAAGTTAGCGCGTTCACAGAAACTCCTCCAAAACTCATACGTTCATAACTTTAGGAAGACTCAATCTCCCCTCACAGCAACCAATGGAAAGTAAAGAAAGGCTAATATATGGATGCAAATCAAGCTACAATTCGTAACTATATACCTTTCACAACCCTCTACCTGTCACCACTATACCGACCACAAGCAGGCAAAAAGGACGATAACCCACACATATTAATCAGCGATGAATTTATATCTGCACAGCGCGACGAGCCTCCACCCGCCCGGCCAATGGAAAGCGTTAAAACGAAATACCCGAAATTTTCACGCGGACGCGTTCGTGAATCACCCAAACCGGATATTGAAAACCTTTTTATTCGTTCAGCGGCGCCGTTCCCGAGAAATGTTCAGCGCTCAAAAGGAAATCCCCATGAAAGTGTGTTAAAAGTGATAGGAATTACTTGAAAACTCACGCACTCACGCACACGCACACACACACACACACACACACACACACACACACACACACACACACACATATGCACACACGCAAACACGTCATTGCTCGATTATAAGATGTTTCAGCTCATATAGAGAATTAAATAACCTTGATTTCGACACGCCAGATTCATTTTTACTCATGCATGCTTTCTTTCCTTCCTTCCTTCATTCTCTTTTTATTTTTCCTTCTTTCCTTCCTTTCTCCAATCATTCGCATTCTTCTTTTATTCATCAACTCTCTATTCTTCCTTCCTTCCTTCCTTCCCTCTTTTCTCTAACCATTCACATATCTCCCTTTCTTCACTAACATTCTATTCTTCCTTCCTTCCTTCTCTCCTTTCTCTAACCATTCGCATTCTCCTTTTCTTCACTAACTTTCTATTCTTCCTTTCTTCCTTCCCTCTCTTCTTTAATCATTCGCATATCTCTCTTTCTTCATTATCTCTTCCCATTCTTCCTTTCTTCCTTCCCTCCCTTCTCTAATAATTCGAATATTTCCTTTTCTTCATTAACTTTCTATTCCTCCATTTCTTCCTTCCCTCCTTTCTCTAATAATTCGCATATCTCCCTTTCTTCATTATTTCTTTCTATTCTTCCTTCTCTCTCTTTTCTAATCATTCCCTTCCTGTTTAAGCCTTCTTCCCACCCACCCATCCTCCCCCTTCCTCTCTTCCTTCCTTCCTTTCCGTGTGACGATATCAGCTGAATCTAAACACACACTAAAACGACCTGTGAATCGATAAGGCACAAACAGAGGGCCAAACAAAAGTGGTCAAAGAAACACCCGCAACAAGCTGGCCATGTAAAGTAAGACTGAAGTGAAGTCTCTCCCTCCACTTCCTCTCCCCGCACGTTAAAAAAAGAATGGTCCAAGAAAGTTTCGGTGATGTCTTGATGTCACCCGACTCGAAGTGTTGCAGCATAAATTTTCGTGAACGTTTAATACCTGGATTTCTTAATAGTGTATCTACCTGTGTTTTGACGTGTAGGAAATTAGAGAAAAAGAAGAAGAAGGAGGAGGAAGAGGAGTAGAAGAAGGAGAGGAAAAAGAAAAAGTATGTACCTGTGTTTTGACGTGTAGGAAATCACAGAAGAGGAAGAAGAAGGAAGAGGAGTAGAAGGAAAAGGAGAGGAAAAATAGAAAGAATCCACATGAAAATCAGACTAAAGAGAAAATGATAAAGAAATATCTAAAAAAAAAATGAATAAAAAAAAGGACGAGTGTGAAATGACAGGAGGCGAAGAAGGAAAAAAACATACACATAAAAAAATTAATAAAAGAAAAATGGACATAATAAAATAATACATAAAAGGAAAAGAAAAAAAAGGAAGTCCATGAAATCAAAGTTCAAGTACAAACTAACAAACCAAAATAGCGCCCTTAACCTTCACCTATATTTCAACATTCCTCCATAAAGAGCTACAGGTTAACGACACACACACACACACACACACACACACACCTGAATCACACCTGAATTCTCACCCACACTTGTACACAGATCTACCTCTCTCTACCTTTAACATACCTGAGCTTTTTAACTTTTCATACTTTTCCATACTTTATACATATTTTTATTTTACTTAACTTTCTACTTTCTTTACTCGCAGTTTACTTTCCATACTTCTCACCCACACCTGTACATAAATCTACCTCTCTCTACCTTTAACATACCTGAGCTTTTTAACTTTTCATACTTTTTCATACTTTATACATATTTTTATTTTACTTAACTTTCTACTTTCTTTACTCACAGTTTACTTTCCATACTTCTCACCCACACCTGTACATAAATCTACCTCTCTCTACCTTTAACATACCTGAGCTTACTTACTTTTCATACTTTTTCATACTTATACATATTATCATTTTACTTTACTTTCGGTTTTCTTTACTTACACCTGTATATCGATCTACCTGTCCCTACCTTGAACATACCTGAGTTTTTTTTTACTTTTTTACGTTTTCTTACTTTTTCATACATTCTTTACTTTTACTTACGTTTACTTTTTTTTACCCATACCTGTAAATCTACCTGACGCTACTTTTAACACACCTGAACTCTTTACTTTTTACTTTAATTTTCATACTTTTATACTTTTTTATACATTTTTTTTTACTTTTATTCTACTTTTTACTGATTTAATTCACACCTGTACATAGATTTACCTGTCCTTACCTGCCTACCTGTCTATCTGTTGCTCGATCTCAAAGAAGCAAGAAAATAAATTATGCTTAGAAGAAACACATTTACTCATTAAGAAGCAAGATTAACATACGAAAGTTTCTATTAAAATTACCCATACCTTAAAATCTACTTGTCCCTTCCTACCTTACTAACGGCGCTCCGTCTCAAAGAAGCGATGAGTGTGCGCAGAAGAAACCAAAATAAAGGAGCAAATTGAGGAAAATGAAGCAGAAGAGAAAGGTGGAAAAAGACGAAGGGGAAGAAAGTAAAAGAGAAATGAAAAATACGAAAAAGAAGGAATAGGGAAGAAGAGATAAAATTAAGACCATGAAAGCAAAATAACGGAGCAAATTGAGTAAGATGAAGCGTAAAGGAAAGGCGAGTTCGTCCAGGCGAGAGGCGAAGATTAAAATGACAAGAAAACGAGATGATGATGAAAGTTGAAGAAGTAGAAAATTAAAGTATAAAAAGAAAGAAGGAAGGTAAAGAGAAGCAGAAAATTAAACCGAAGAGTAAAGAAGAAAAGTAAAGAGGAATGTAGAAGAGATGCAAAAGAAGGAGAAAAAAAGGAGAGTAAATGAAAGAGAAAAACAGATGAAAAAAAAGAGGAAAGTAGCAGAAAATCAAAGTGGAGAAAAAGAACGAAGGAAAGAAAAGAAGAAAATTGAGGGAATGAAAAAAAGATGATGAGGAAAGTAAATTGAGAACGGAAAATGCGATAATAAAGACGAAGTAAAAGATGAATAGGAGGAAAGTAAGATAACAAAAAGTGATGTAAATAAGGAAAAGAGGGAAGCAATAGAAAATAAAAATAATGTTAAAGAAGATGAAGAGGGAAGAGAAAATATCGATGAAAAAGGAAAATATTAAAATGAAGAAGACAAGAAAACAATGCAGAGAGAAAAAAAGAATGTGAAAGTAGGAGAAAAAAAAAACACTACAAACAACGAAAAGAAAGAAAATAGAAGGATAGTAATTATGAAAAGATGAAGAGGGGGAAAGTAAAAAAAGAAAACAAGGAAAACAAGAAAAAAATAGAAAACAAGTAAGAAAAGGAGAAACAAAAGCAATCTAAAATAAAAAAAAGAAAAGCGGAAATATGATAAGAGAAGAAATGACAAAAAAAAAAAAAAAGAAACGAAGAGAAAGAAAGAAAAAATAAAAGGATAGAAATTAAGAAAAGTTAAAGAAGGGGAAACTAAAAAAAAGAAAATACGAAAAAGAAGAGAAAACAAGAAAGACGAAAAACAGAGAAAACAAGGAAGAAAAGAAGAAACAAAACCAATCTAAAATATGAAGAAAAAGTGGAAAAATGATAAACTAAGGGGATGAGGGAATTAAATGATGATAAATTAACGAAATAGGGGAGAAGAAACAAAAGAAGCAGAGGAAGCGAAGCGAGAGAACAAGAGAACAAGGAGAGGGAACAAAAACCACAAAGAGAGAGAGAGGGAGAGAGAACCGAGATTAACATAAGGTGGTGATGATGATGATGATGATTGACGAGACCAGTTATTAAAGGAGGGGAGAAGGGACCGTGTGTGTGTGTGTGTGTGTGTGTGTGTGTGTGTGTGTGTGTGAGGATGTGGGTTGGTGTGAGAGATTTTGACGGTCTCTCTCTCTCTCTCTCTCTCTCTCTCTCTCTCTGCCACAAATTTAAACGTTCAATCCACTCTTTCTTTTTTTTCTTTTTCTTTTTCTTTCCACGCCGCCGCCCTCTCTCACTTCCTCCTCCTCCTCCTCCTCCTCCTCCTCCTCCTCCATTCAACCTCAGTAAAGGAAGTTGAACAAAAGCAAAGGAAAATAACAAGAGTTCACTTCGATGTGTTCTGCAGTGACGTGGAAAAAAATATATATCGCCTCTGTGCGTGCGTGTGTGTGTGTGTGTGTGTGTGTGCCGAGTCAACCCTTGAGCTCTTTGGTATAAAATGTGTGTAAACTCTCTCTCTCTCTCTTATTTTTCTTACGTTTTTTATATCGATTCCTTCCTTTTCCATTCCCTTTTTCTTCCTTTCTTCATTCTCTCCTTTCTTTTTTCCTTCCCTCTCTTCCCTGTCTTCTTTAATCATCCTCTTGTTAAAAACTTCTTCCCACTCTCTTTCACTTCTTCCTTCCTTCCTTTATTCCTTCATTCGTTCATTCTCTTTTCCTTCCTTCGTTCCTTCATTTCTTTCTTTTTAAATCATTTACTTTTTGTTTGTGCCTTTTTAACCCCTTTCCTTCCTTCTTCCTTCCTTCTTTCTATTCTTCCTTCTTTCCTTCCTTCATCCACTTTTCTCTACTTATCCCTTTCTTGTCTGTACTTTCCTCCCTTTTCCCAACTTGTTTCTTTCCTCCTTCCTTCCTTCCTTCTTTCCTTCCTTCTTTTGTTCCTTTCTTCCTTCCCTTCCTCTCTTCTTTATCCATCACTTCCCTCTTTGTTCCTTCTTCTATATTCCCTCACGTCCTCTCCTCTCTCCCTCATTTCTTCCTTCCTTCCTTCCTTCCTTCTTTCGTTCCTTTCTTCCTTCCCTTCCTCTCTTCTTTATCCATCACTTCCCTCTTTGTTCCTTCTTCTATCTTCCCTCACGTCCTACCCTCTCTCCCTCATTTCTTCCTTCCTTCCTTCCTTCCTTCTTTCGTTCCTTTCTTCCTTCCCTTCCTCTCTTCTCTATCTATCACTTCCTTCTTTGTTCCTTCTTCTATCTTCCCTCACGTCCTACCCTCTCTCCCTCATTTCTTCCTTCCTTCCTTCCCTCCCTCTCTTCCTTCTTTTCCCAGCGACAATTTCTGCTCGCTATGAACAATTTGAAGGAGGGAAAGTTGCTTCGACAATCACGAACTTGAGGCAAATTTTGAAGAGGATGAAATACAAGGAGGAGGAGGAGAGGACGAGGAGTAGGAAAGAGGAAAGAAGGGAGGCGAAGTAGGAGAAAGAGAAGAAAGATGGGGTATAGGAAGAACGAAGTGGAGGGTGGAAAGAAGGAAGGAGATACGAAATAATTGATGAAACACGAGAGATGCAGGATAATTAGAGGAAGGGAAGAAAGGGAAGAGGGAAAGAAAGAGAAGGAAAGAAGAAAGGATAAATGAATAGAAGAAACACAGGGAATACAAAGAAAGAAGAAGAGGAAGAATGATACAAAAGAGAAGAAATGACACAGAGGAAAGAAAGTAGAAAGGAAGGAAGAAACGAAGGGAAGAGAAAAGGAAACAGATAAGGAATAAAAAAGAAAAAAAAGGAGAAACAGAGAAAGGGACGAAAAGAAGAAAGAGATGAAGTAAACAAAAGGACTAAAGGAAGAGAGGAAGAAAGGGGAGAAGGAAGGAAAAAATAAAAAGGGAGAAAGGAATAGAGAGAAAAGGGGGAAAGGGAAGTAGGGAATGAAAAAGGGAAATAAAGGAGGGGCTGAAGGAGAGAGAGAGAGAGAGAGAGAGAGAGAGAGAGAGAGAGAGAGAGAGAGAGAGAGAGAGAATCGAAAGTTAGGAAGGAGCAGATGGATGGAAGGAAGGTTTGAGGGAAAAAGGGAAAGTGAGGGAAAAAGTTTCGTATGAATTGGAGAGAGAGAGAGAGAGAGAGAGAGAGAGAGAGAGAGAGAGAGAGAGAGAGAGAGAGAGAGAGAGAGAACCTTCGTCCCTCCTTACCTCTCATCTCTCCGCCTCCTCCTCCTCCTCCTCCTCCTCCTCCTCCTCCAGGTCTTCCTCCAGGCTACACACACTCTTTACACTGGCAATAAAGACTAAAATTCACTTAAAAACTACTAAACTCTCGACCTTATGACCTTTACAACCCTAATGAGAAATTGAGACCCTTTTATTATTTTCTACACCTCTCTCTCTCTCTCTCTCTCTCTCTCTCATATTTACACATTAATTAATTCTTTCTCGTTTATATTGTTTTTTCCTCCTCCTCCTCCTCCTCCTCCTCCTCCTCCTCCTCTTCTTCTTCTTCTTCTTCTTCTTCTTCTTCTTCTTCTTCTTCTTCTTCTTCTTCTTCCTCCCTCCTCCTCTTCCTCCTCCTCCTCTTCCTCCTGATCTTAATAGGAATTTAGCATAAGGTTATCAATTCCTGTGAGAGAGAGAGAGAGAGAGAGAGAGAGAGAGAGAGAGAGAGAGAGAGAGAGAGAGAGAGAGAAAGGGGGGGGAGGGGTCAGGTACGTGCCGATCATAATATTAATTTTTTCTTCCCTCGGGGGTTTAAATACCTGAGTTACCCGTTCGGAAGAGGAGGAGGAGGAGGAGGAGGAGGAGGAGGAGGAGGATTAGTCAGAAGGAACGTACGAGGAAAGTTCTAATTATGTTTACCTCAAAAAGTTAATTAAAGTCGTATTTTTGATAACCTTTCAATTTTAAAAAAATTTTTACGGGGCGGAAAAAAATATGTATTGTTTTTTCGTGAGTGGGAGGTACTTTTTGTGAGGGTGGGAGATATTTTTCGTCCCTCTCACAACAAATATTTTCCGAGTCCACAAAGGAGTTTAGTCAAGTTCTCATGTGTGTTCTTCACGTTCACGGTGCAAAAGCCTTGTCAAGTTATCACTAGGGTCATGAACACTACCCTTGGAAACTCTAATACAACAGCCTCTACGAAAGCCTTGTCAAACTATCACTAGGCTCAAAAAACTACCCTTGGAGATACTAACATATTAACACAACCTTAACGAAAGCCTTGTCAAACTATCACTAGGCTCAAAAAACTACCCATGGAAATACTAACACAACCTCTAAGAAAGCCTTGTCGAACTATCATTAGACTCATAACACTACCCATGGAAATACTAATACAACTTCCACGAAAGCCTTGTCGAACTATCATTAGACTCATAACACTACCCATGGAAATACTAACACAACTTCCACGAAAGCCTTGTCAAACTATCTCTAAGCTCATAACACTACCCATGGAAATACTAACATAACCTCTACGAAAGCCTTGTCAAACTATCACTAGGCTCATAAAACTACCCATGGAAATACTAACACAATCTCTAAGAAAGCCTTGTCAAACTATCACTAAGCTCATAAAACTACCCATGGAAATACTAACACAACCTCTACGAAAGCCTTAACAAATGCGGTATGTTAGCTTTGTAATGTTTGAGAATATGGACTTTAAAATCCGATTTCTTTTATATATATACAGAGATGGAAAAAAACTATATAAAGATTGATAGATAAATAGATAAATAGAAGGTAGGCGATAGATTAATAGATATTCAAGCAAACATACATACTTACATACATTTATACATACATACACACACACATACACACACACAAACGCAAAACAGATGGGACAAATTTAACATTAGGCCCTTAATGCACACACACACACACACACACACACACACACACACACACACACACACACACACACACACACTCACACACACCGAAACACGATATCTACATGTGTTGGTTTGATTGGTAAGTACAAACTCTCTTCTGACACTCCCCCTTCCCCTTCTATCCCCTCTCCCTCCCTTTCTCTCCCCTCCCTCCCTCCTTCCCTCCCTTCCTTCCTCCTTCCTGTTCTTCTTTCCTTCCTTGCTTGCTCTAGATTTATCCAGTACTCTTTTGTTTTTATTTTTTGCTTCTTCCTTCCTTCAATCTTTCCTTCTTTCTCTTCTTCCTTCATTCGTTCCTTCTCTCCCTCCTCCTCTTCGTTTTCATTCTCTTCCTTCTTCCTTCCTTTTGCTTCTAACTCAATTTTTCTTATTTTTTGCTTCCTCCTTCTTTCAATCTTTCCTTCTTTCTCTTCTTCCTTCATTCGTTCCTTCTCTCCCTCCTCCTCTTCTTTTTCATTTTCTTCCTTCTTCCTTCCTTTTGCTTCTAACTCAATTTTTCTTATTTTCTGTTTCCTCCTTCCTTCAATCTCTTCTTCCTCTCTTCCTTCCTCCTCCTCCTCTTTTTTCTCCTTCCCTTCCTTCTTCTTCCTCTCCTTACCTCCAATTTCCTTCTTTCCTCAAATTTCTTCCCTTCTTGTCCTTCCCGTTTCCTCTTTCCTTCCTTCGTTTCCTCTCTCCCTTCTTCCTTCTGTCTCTCTTTACATTTCATTTCCATTCTTGTCTCTCTCTCTCTCTCTCTCTCTCTCTATCTCACACATTCATTTATCTTTATTTCCTTCGCCCTCGTTCCATATATTTCTTCATGATTGCTCTCTCTCTCTCTTCCTTCCTTCCTTTAGTGGTCTGGTTTCTCCTCTCTCTCTCTATCTCCTTTTATTCTCCTCCTACTCTTCCTCTTTATTCTTTACTTCCTTGACCTAATTCCTCCTTTCCAATCTCTCTCTCTCTCTCTCTTAATCACTTTCTCTCCCTTCTCCCCTTGATCTTAATTTCCTCTCCTTCCTTCTACCTCTAAATCCATCTTCTTCCTCCCCTTCTTCTCTTTTTTTTCTCTCTCCTCCATTTTTTTTCCTCCTCATCTTTATTTACTTTTTTCAATAACATTTACTTTTCTTTGTTTTCCTTTTTCCTTTTTTATTATTTTTTTTCTGGTGATCTACTTTTTTTCTTGTCTCATTCCCTTTCCTTATTTCTTGTCAATCTATTTTTTATTTTTTTTATATTTTCTTTAGGTTTTCTTTTTTAATATTTCATCTGTACTTCACTTTTCATTTCTTCTACATTCCTTTTCTTCTTTTCTTCCTTCTATTTCTTTTTCTCTCTCTTTGTCTTTTTTATTTCCTCTTCCTTTCTCCTCCAGTATCTCCACTTCCTCTTCTATTTCTATTTGTCCACCGTTTCGTCCTCCTTCCTCTTCTTTTCCTCCGTCTCCTCCTCTTCCTCTGTTTTGTCTTTCATTTCTTATTCTCCCTCCTTCCTTCCTCTTCCTTTCCCACCATCTCCTCGCTTTCCTTTATTCTCTCTATTCTCTAACGTTTCCTCTTATTCCTCCTTTTTATCTTCTATTACTTCCTTTTCCTCTCTTCCTCCTCCTTCTCCATTCCTCTCTTTTCCTCCTACTCCTCCTGTTCCTTCTTTCTCATTTCTTTCCCTTCCTCTTATTTTCTTCCATCTCCCATTCTTCCTTTATTCTCTTCCTCGTTTTCACTCCCTCTTCTTCCTTTCTTCTTCCTTCCTTCATCAACTTCTTCACTACCTCCTCCTTCTCCTCTTTTCTATTCACTATGCTCTACCATCACCTTCTCCTCTTCCTTTTCCTTCCTTTCATCTCCTATTCCTCTTTTGCCCTCTTCTTTTAACTTTCTCCTTCCTTCCTTCATCAACTTCTTCATTATCTCCTCCTTCTCCTCCTTTCCCTTCAGTATACTCTACCATCTCCTCCTCCTCTTCATTTTCCTTCCTTTCATCTCCTCTTCCTCTACTGTCCTCCATCCCCCTTCCTTCCTCTCCTTCTTCCTTTCTCCTTCCTTCCTTCATCAACTTCTTCATTATCTCCTCCTTCTCCTTTTCCCTTCACTATGCTCTACCATCTCCTCCTCCTCTTCATTTTCCTCCCCTTCATCTCCTCTTCCTCTACTGTCCTCCTTATCCCTTCCTTCCTCTCCTCCTTCTCCTTCTCCACCTCCCACCTCCAGAACTGACACCTCCTCCTTCACCTCTTCCTTCCCCCCTTTCTCCTCACTCTTGTTCCCTAATTATTTATATCTCGCCCCCGTCAGAGCGAGGGCCGCCATTGTGGGTCCTGACAGGGGTTCAAAGTTTCGAAGTCCGGCTCGGAAGTTCCATTCGAAGCTTCGTTCTTTTGTTTTCATGTTCCTTGCTATCCAGTCATTTCTATTTTATTTTATTTATTTATTTATTTATTTTTTGGTTTGGGAGGGTAAAGGGTGACGGGAGAAAGGTGATGGTGTGTGTGTGAGAGAGAGAGAGAGAGAGAGAGAGAGAGAGAGAGAGCACAAACCTTATTCAACATTCTCTCACGAACATGTATAAGAACTTTCTCTCTCTCTCTCTCTCTCTCTCTCTCATATACACACAAGTTGTTCGAGATAACCATTTTTTTTGTCATAAAACACACACACACACACACACACACACACACACACACACACAATCACCAATAAGGCGTCTCATTAGAGTCTCTTGACCTGTGGCCTCACCTTCATTACACCTGGCGCCTTTGTTTGCCTCTCTCTCTCTCTCTCTCTCTCTCTCTCTCACGGGAACGGCGGATACAGTCATTTCTGTCACATGGGAAAGAGAGAGAGATAGAGAGAGAGAGAGAGAGAGAGAGAGAGAGAGAGAGATTGACCGCTACGAGACAGATTGAACTAAACGTCATTTCTATCTATCTTTATCGCGGCGGCGGTTGACGGAGACAGGAGAGAAGGGGGGAGGGGGGAAGATATAAATTGTGTGTGTGTGTGTGTGTGTGTGTGTGTGTGTGTGTGTGTGTGTGTTTATTTGTATGTGTGTTTGTTTACTTCTCTGTCTGTCTCTTGTTTGTTTTTTCGTTTTCCTGTTTTTTTCTTCAGTGTTTGTTTCTTGATAAGTCTGTTTTTTTGTTTTTTTTCCTGTTTGTCTTGAGTGTTTTGTTTGTTTTGTGTTTTTCTTTATGTATAGGTGTCTGTCTGTCTGTCTTTTGGAGTTTTGCTTGTTTTCCTGTTTTTTTTTTTTTACCGTCATTTTGTTTCAATGTATGTTTTTTTTTGTCTTTTTATGTATGCCTTGAATATTATGCTTTTTTTTTATATATTTTTTATGCATATCTTTTAGTTTCTGTCTGTCTTTCTGTCTGTTTGTCTTTATCTGTCTGTCTTGTTTTGTTGTTTTGTTTCACTGTACGTTTGTTTTTTTGTCTGTTTTTATGTATGACGAGTATTATTCTTGTTTTTTTTGGAGATTTTTTTTAATATATATCTTTTTCTTTCTCCGTCTGTCTGTCTGTCTGTATATCTGTCTGTCTGCTTCCCACGTCCTCTCACCAGTACACACACACACACACACACACACACACACACACACACACACACACACTTGTTTTAATCTGTTCACACTAATTAATTTCAATATCCATCACGCGAACCATTTTTTTTTTATAGGCGTCGAGTAGATTTAGCGTCATTTTTGTAGTGTTTAATTTTAATGAAAACTCGGCGGGGAGGCGACACTTGAAAGCAGGTTCTTACAGCTTTACTATGCATATAAATTTATAGAGTGAATATATAGTGAAATGTATAGATAGAAAAATAGATAGATAGATAGATAGATAGAGATATATGGGGATTGATAGAAAGATTTAGACAGATAGATAGATATTAATAGATAGATACTGGCAGATATATTTAGATGAATATATACTCATAGTTAAATTTGACAGGTAGGTAGATAGACAGGGATTGCTAGAAGAATTTAGACAGATAGATAGATATTAATAGACAGATACTGGCAGATATATTTAAATGGATATATAAGTACTCATAGTTAGATTAGATTGGTAGATAGATAGATAGACAGATGAATAGGGATTGATAGAAAGATATAGACAGATAGACAGATATTGATAGATAGATACTGGCAGATATATTTAGATGGATAGATAAGTACTCATAGTTAGATTAGACAGGTAGATAGATAGATAGACAGACGTATAGGGATTGATAGAAAGATTAAGACAGATAGATAAATAGATATAGATACAGGCATATATACATACAGATAGATAAGCACTCAGATAGTTAGATAGATAAAGCTTAATACTGACACTTAAAATGACAGATAAAAACTGAAAAGATTTAAAAAGATTGATAACATAATATGAAAATAAATAGATAGATAGACAGGTTTCATTAAGAACACCTAGACCGATAAACAGACTGATAGATAGTGAAATGTGAAGACGGGTAGATAGACACATAGATAGATAGATATATAATGGATAGATAGATGGGTAGTCAGGTAGTTAGATAGATAAAAATAGTGATAATTAGATAGTTAAAGATAAATATGAAGAAACACATAGATTGATAACGAATAATATAAAGAACGATAGATTGATATACCGATAAACATTAAGATAGACAAAGATTAACATTCATCACACATAGATATAGACACACTAATAGATACATAGATAGATAGATGAATGGAAAATACACACACACACACACACACACACACACACACACACACACACACACACACACACACACACACCAATAATAAACAGAAAAAAAATATAAACCATGCAAGCACAAACCGAGACATTGATAGCAAGACAGACAAACACAACGATAAACAGAGATAAACAAAGAAAGAAAAACAGACAATAGAAACACAGGTAGGTAGACAAACATACATACATACATACATACATACAGACAGGTAGGGTTAATATGCAACAGAAAGGCACACCTGAGCACTCTAAATAAACAGACAGACAGGAAATTAAAGTGAGAGATTAACACGGGAGATGAAATACCTTTAAAAACAAGCAAGACAGGTATGGAAACAGGTGAGTCTGGATGTTATACTGAGAGGCGGGGAATAAAATTAAGGGAGGGAGGCACACACACACACACACACACACACACACACACACACACACACACACACACACACGAACAAGGTAAAGGTATTCATAGTATATCAATTTTTATAGAAACGTCGAGTAAGCTCTACACACACACACACACACACACACACACACCTCGTCTTTGGCATCTCCTCACTGTGAAAAGACCAATCTGTTCCGAACGTCTTTTTAATTTACTTTTTTTTTTTCAACTCTCGGTCTGTTTCTTATACCGTAAAACACACACACACACACACACACACACACACGCACACACACACACACCAAGGAGGGGGACAAGAGCAACAGGTAAGAGGAAAAGAGGAAAGTAAGAGGAAGGTAAAGAGGACTCCATTTTTTACCTCTCTCTCTCTCTCTCTCTCTCTCTCTCTCTCTCTCTCTCTCTCGGACACAATGGAGTGGAGGAAAGTTACTCTTTAACTCACTATCAGAGAGAGAGAGAGAGAGAGAGAGAGAGAGAGATTTTTCTTCCATCCCTTCATTTTCGTCGCTTCGCTTCAACATAAATTTCGCTCGGCAAGTGTTCATTATACAGGATTTTGTCTCGTTTTTTATGCACGTAAGTAAACACACACACACACACACACACACACACACACACACACACACACACACACACACACACACACACACACACACACGCGTCGTTTTTTTTATGCTTTTTCCTTCTTTCTCTTCGTTAATTTTCTGTCTTCTCTTGGTATGATTTTTTTTTGATGAATTTGTTTGCTTTTTATCCTCCTCCTTATCATTATTATTTCTCTTCTTTCCTCTCTTTCCTCAGTCTCCTGTTACCCTATCTTGCCTTTATCTTACCTATTTCAGCTCCTGCTCCTCCTGCTCCTCCTCCTCCTCCTTCCTGCTGAAGTGGTTAGCGCAGAGACCATCAACTCCTTCAAGAAACGATGATCATACTTTTTGCTGCATCGGTGACGACGTTCTGAAGAGTAGGGTAGGTACACAAGTATCTTCTTCCCTGCAAGCCTCCTGTTGGCAAACGGATTGATTAGATCACCAATGAATGCAGCCTAGTAAGTACCAACAGGCTTTCTGCTGCCTGCTAGTCCATGTTTCCATGTTTCCTCCTCCTCCTCCTCCTCCTCCTCCTCCTCCTCCTCCTAATCTTCTTCTTATCACTAATATGACATCAACATTTCTTTCCGTTTCCTTTCATTAAGATAAGACACAACTATGAGACGGCACATCCTCATATCCTTACACATCACAACATATCCAGCTTTCATACCCACATATTCACCCACCTCACAACATGCCCCTCTCTCTCCCCACATATCCACCCCATATACCCACATACACCCTCAATGGACGAAGAGGGTAATGAAATAAAGGAGAAAGTTGTTATTAAGAAGGAATTACTAGTACAACCTCATACCAATACGAGTGAAGAAAAGCCACAGGACAAGAAAGACGGAAATCTTATCGTTCCAAAAGTAGGGGCGGACGACAAAGGTAAAAACAAAAGCGAATCAAAACTTGGTGCCTCAGGAAAGAGCGATGGACCTCAGAAAGCAGAACGAACAGAGGAAAGAAAGGAGATTCTGCCCTTCAATATAACGAATCAAGTTGTAGTGAAAGAGAAAGAAGAACGACTACCTTCACTGGAAAGCACTAATAAGGTGACATCTGTGGAGAGGAAGAGTGTCACAGAGAAGGGTGATGGAAAAGATGACGAGAAAGAAACTGTAATTTAAAAAGAAGTCGAAAAGAATGCGTGTGATAGCGACATCAAAGAGGTTCGCAACGAAAAACATCTTAATGAAACAATTGAAGACTTGAAACACCAAGTTGATGACGTGAAAAACAAGATTAAGGAAGAAAAAGCGAAGGCTGAAGAAACAAAAGCTACGCCTCGCCTATGCGTCGTAAAAGAAGGTAAAGTCGTTAAAAAGATAGTCCCTGCTGTGACGCCGGCGAGGGTTGTTAAAAAGGATGTGCCCTTGGTGGGAGAAGGAAAAGACTTCGTTGTGACTCGAGTTGTTAAACCCGTTACCCTTTCGGTGGTAGCAGAAAAAGTCCCCGTTGTGACAAATCAGACAGTTGTTGAAAAGATTCCCCCCACGGTGACGGAAGGAAAAGTCCCCGTTTTTATAGAAGAGAGTTATTGAAAAGGTTGTGCCCTCGGTGACAGAGGAGATCGTAAGCGTCTCTAAGGAGCAAGAAGAACATCCTGTCGTGGCAGAAGAGAAGAAGGTTATTGAAAAGATTATCCCCTCGGTGACAGAAGTTAAAGTCCCGGTAGTCCCTCAACAGGAGGTTGTTGAAAAAGTTGCCCCATCGCCGACAAAAGAAAAAGTTCCTGTTGTGACACAAGAAACGGTTATTGAGCAGAATGCCCCACAAGAAAGGGCTATTGAACAGTCTACCCCTTCGGTGACAGGAGAGATTGTCACTCTTTCTCAAGAGAAAGAAGAAGTCCCTGTTGTTGTAACAGAGGAAAAGGTTCCCGTTGTGACACATCAAACAATTGTTGAAAAGATTACTCCTTCCGTAACACAAGAAAAAGTTGTCAGTCAACGGGAGGGTGTTGAGAAGGCTGCCCCCTCTGTCAAGGAACGCGTCTCCATTCCAGAGAGGGAGGAAAGAATAATTAAAAGAATTGCTCTGTTGTAAAGAAAGAAATCACAACAGAGCAGTGATACAATGTTGCTGTTTCTCTTATCTATTTCACTGAACCTAACCTAACTAAATCTAACCTAACCTGACCTAACTAATAACCTGACCTAACTTAACAAAATCTAACCTAACCTGACCTAACTAATGACCTGACCTAACTTAACTAAAACTAGCCAAACCTGACCTAACTAATAACCTGACCTAACTTAACTAAATCTAACCTAACCTGACCTAACTAATGACCTGACCTAACTTAACTAAATCTAACCTAACCTGACCTAACTAATAACCTGACCTAACTTAACTAAATCTAACCTAACCTGACCTAACTAATAACCTGACCTAACTTAATTAAATCTAACCTAACCTGACCTAACTAATGACCTGACCTAACTGAACTAAATCTAGCCAAACCTAACCTAACTAATAACCTGACCTAACTTAACTAACTCTAGCCTAACCTAACATGACACTAACGACTGGCAATATGCAATGTGGTATGCTGCACTCATTCACTTCATCATTACACTCAAGTTTAATTTTCCGGAAGCTAATGGTTACCGCACTGCATCCAGAGACGAACATACAACGCTCTACCCTCATATCCACCCACCTCACCACATATTCACCCACATAGCGCCACGGTTCTTAGGCTTCATGGGCAAGGCCACAGGTGTTCCCCTCACCTGTGGCTCCTGTTTCGTTAATTACAGGTGTGCGTGACCGAGGTTCCATTGATTACCTCGCCAGGCTTCGTTCTTCAAGGTGACGGGAGGGAAGGAGAAGGGAGGGAGAGAAGGGAGAGAAGCCAGGCAGAAAGGGAGAGTGCGTGCGGGGGTGCTTGGAGAGATTGGAGGAGGAAGGAAGGGGGAAAGGTGGAAGGGAGGAAAGTAGGGTGTGTAGGGAGGGAAGGAGTAAGGGAGGGAAGGAGGAAGGAAGGGAGGGGAAGCAAGAAGGGAGGGAGGGTATGTGTGTGTGGGGTGTTTGATGGGAGGGAGGGAGTGAGGGAGGGAAGAAGGGCGGAAGGCAGGAAGGGAGGGGAGGCAAGAAGGGAGGGAGGGTATGTGTGTGTGGGGTGTTTGAAGGGAAGGAGGGAGGGGGAGGCAAGAATGAGGGAAAGAGTAAAGGGCAGGTAAGTAAAGGTGAGATATGGGGAGTCATTAGTTTGAGTTTACCTGTTTTATACCTTGCTCCCAGAACCTGAATATACCTTCCTTGGAGTATACCACCACCACCACTACTACTACTACTACTTCTACTACTACTACTACTACTACTACTACTACTACTACTACTACTATATGAATTAAAATAGTATAAGACGTTTCTCTATCTTTCCTTTCCTTTTCCTTTCTCATTTCCTTTCCTTTTCATATTTTCCGTTTCTTTTCTTCCTCTTTTGCTTTTCTCTCCCGCCCTCCCTTCCTGTATTCTTCCTTCCTCCTTCCTTCCCTTTCCTTCCTTTTCTGCCTCCCTTCTCTTCCGTCAATAAAACACACTGAAAAAATAAGCAGTTCCTTCCTTTCCTCCCTTCCTTCCTATCCCTTCTCCTTCCTTCCTTCCTTCTTCAGTTAACTTCTTTTCCTCTCTCCCTCTCCACCCTCTTCCCCTCCCATCCCTTCAAATGAAAAGTCCTGCAATGAAAAACAAAAACCTTTCACCTACAACACATCCCAACAGTCCAAACCACACACCACATCTGCCCTTCTTTCCTTCCTTAACTCCCTTTCCTTCTGTTCCTGCAACCCTTCCTCTCTTCGTCTACTTCCCTTCCTTTTTTCCTTTCCTCGCTCCCTTTCCCTTCAAACACAAAAGAGGTAAAGAAAAGAATGCACCAAGAGAATGAAGGAAAAGAAAATACGAATGAGGCAAAGAAAGGAAAAGAAAGAGAAAAACACCACCCTACAACCTATCACTCGTCTCAAACTCCAAACCACACCTGCCCTTCCCACCTTCTGTCTAACTTGTCCCGCGGCGCCTCAACACCTGTACCGCGATGACCCAGGTAAATATCTTGCCGCGCCGCTCGCCTCACCTCACGCGGCCGCTTAATTGCGCCCCCTCATACCTGGGAGCCGCTAATTAAAGGAGCATAGCCAGGTAACAGGTGACTTGAGAATTCCAGGCTTCCGTGGTGGTGTGTGAGGGAGGTTTGTGTGGTGGTGGTCAAGTTGGTGATGATGATGATGATGATAGTGAAAGTAATAATAATGATAATAATAATAATAACAGTAATAATAATAATAATGATATTAATATGTACACGACAAGAGAGGAAGAGAATTATGATGAGGAGGAGGAAAAGGAGGAGATTGAGAAAGAATAAAGGAAGAAAAGAAGGAAGACGAAAAACAATAACAAGAAGCACAAGAAAAAAAGAAGTAGAAGAAAATGACAAAAAAAAACCCGACGAAAATTAATAAAATAAACAAAAAACTTAAACAAAACAAGTGATAAAAGGAAAACAAAAACAAAAAAACAAGCCATCGATAGCAATAACATAAACAACAGAGAAAACAACAGCAAAATTTTATAATACCGAAAATATGTACCTAATAGTTCCTTCCTTCCTTCCTTCCTTCCTTCCTTCGCTTACCTTTACCTAACTACTACTACTACTACCACCACTACTACTACTACTACTACTACTACTACTCTCCTAACCTAACAGTTCCTTCCTTCCTTCCTAGTACTACTAATACATCCTTTCCCTAATAGTTCCTTCCTTCCTTCCTTCCTTCACCTTTCCTTTTTCTAACTGCCGTGATCACCTGTCCAAAGGGTACGTCCCAGGTAATGCCATCCAGGTGCAGCCGCGTCGCACCTGTCACCCTCGTTGGCTTTTAATTAACCTGTCCGATCTGAGCCGCGGGTCACCGCCCTGCCAAACCATACGACACCCTGCCAACTCGATAGCTAGTCCCTTCCCTCCCTTCCGTCTCCTTCCCCTTCCCTATATATCTTCCTTCTGTCATTTTCCTTCTCCCTTACCTCTTTTTTTGTTTCTTGTCTCCTCCCTTCCCCTGTCTTCCCTCCCTTCCGTCTCCTTCCCCTTCCCTATATATCTTCCTTCTGTCATTTTCCTTCTCCCTTACCTCTTTTTTTGTTTCTGGTCTCCTCCCTTTCAACCCTCTCCTCCCTTCCCCTGTCTGATAGCTACTTCCCTCCCTTCCGTCTTCTCTTACCTTCCCTCCCTTCCTCCCTAGCGCTTCTTTCCTCCCCTTTTCCTCCTCCTTTTCCACCTCCTTCCACATTTTACCTTCTCCTCCCTTCCCTCTCTTCCTCTTCCTGTTCCCTCCCTTTCTTTCGTTCCACCTCTCCCTTCCCTTGTCTGACACCCTGCCAATTCGATATCAACCTCTCTCCCTTCCCTCCCTTCCTTGCCTCCCGTCTCCTCATCCCTTCTCTCCCTTTCTTTTGTCTCCTCCCTTTTTTCTCCCTTTCAATTTTACCTCCTCCTCCCTTGCCTGACATACTGCCAACTCAATATCCAATTCTCTCCCTTCCTTCAGTTTCCTCCCTAGCTCCCTTACTTCCTTCCCCTCTCCTCAACTTACCTTCTCTCCCTTCCTTCCTTTCCTCTGACTCTCCCTTTCCTCATTTTGCCTCCTCCTCCCTTCCATCTCGTTTCCTCCTCCTCCTTCCTTCTCTTTCTCTCTTCTTTCTCCTCCCTTTTTACCTCCTCCTCCCTTCCCTTGTCTGTCACCCTGCCAATTCGATATCTACTTCTTTCCTTTCTCTCCCTTCCCTCCCTTCGCCCCCTATCATCTCCTCCCTTCCTTCCATTTCTTTCCTCTGTCTTCTCCCTTTCATATTCCCCATTTATTCTACTTCCTCTTCCCTGCCAACTCAATATGCGTCTCTTCCTCCTTGCCTATCATTACTTATTTGCCCTATTCCTCCCTTCTTTTGCCTTCCTTCCTACCTTTCCTTTGTCTTCTTTCGTAATGGGGTGGCCCCGTGACGAGCAGCGAGGCACTTACAAAGGGAGGAAAAAAAAGAGGAAGAGAAATAGATAATGTGGAAAATCAGATAGGGAGTAATCGAAGGAAAAAATGATGGAGAGGGAAGATATGGAGAAACATAAAAAAGGAAAGGAATGGAGGAAATGAGACAGAAAAGAAGACAAAATGAGAATGAAGGAGAAATAAGAAAGGAAAGAAAACAGGAATGAGGCAAAGAAACAGAGACAAAGGGAGGAAAAAGGAGAAAAGAGAAAGGAAAGGAGGGAGGAAAGAGGCAAAGAAAATAAGACAAAATGAGAATGAAGGAGAAATAAGAAGGGAGAGAAAACAGGAATGAGGCAAAGAAACAGAGACAAAGAGAGGAAGAAGGAGAAAAGAGAAAGGAAAGGAGGCAGGAAAGAGGCAAAGAAAATAAGACAAAATGAGAATGAAGGAGAAATAAGAGGAAAGAAAACAGGAATGAGGCGGAACGGAGATAAATAGAGGAAAAGGGAGAAAAGAGAAAGGAAGACTGAATAGAGTTAATAGAGAAAATGAAGGAAAGGGACAATGAAAAGAAGAAATGAGAAAGGAGAAAGTAATGAAAAGAAAGAAAGAAATGAGAAATAAGATAGGAAAGGAAAGAGAGCGAGACTGAATAAGTGAATAAGGTGAGTAGAGAAAATGAAAGAAGGAGACAATGAAAAGGAAAAATGAGAAAGGGGGGAGAAATGAGAAATGAAAGGAAAATATATAGAATTGAGAAATAATATAGGATAGGAAAGAGAGCGAGACAAGTGGATAAAGGGAGAGAAAATGAAGGAAGGGAGGAAGAAAGGAGGAAGGGGGAGGGTGGAGGTAGTAATTGGACAGGTAAGTGAGGTTACCTGGGCGACACAATCAACTCAGACGCCAAAAGTCACTTAACAACACGGCAGGTAAGCGGCTTTAATGATACCTGCGCTAATTTGTACGAGGCGCACCAATTTGTACTCATAGGAAAAAGAGTGAGGGAGTTTTCTTTGTGGTGTGAAAGTTTGTAGAGATATCTGGAAAGAGATTATGTAGGAAAATCTTAAGGGAAAGTTAGCAAGAAAAATATTATTGAGAAAAAGTGGGAAATATATTAGAAGGAGAAACGAACTAGGAAATTATTAGGAAAAATACTATGTAGGAAAATATTAGGAAATTGACGGTCAAGAAACAGCTTAGGAAAAAAACAACAAAGAAGAATATAAGAGAAAAAAATATGTATAAAATATTATGGAAAAAGACTAGCAAGGAAAATATTAATGAAAAAATGACAAAACAATATCAGGAAAAATATCAAGAAAACTATTAGGGAAAAAAACTAGGAAGAAAACTATTAGGAAAAACACTAACGAGAAAAATATCACAAGAGGAAAATATCAGAGAAAAGGTAAGGTAAGAAAAATTGTATTGATATTAAAGAAAAAAATAGCGATAAAAAAAAAAATCAATAAATACAAGAGACAAAAAACACACACTAAATAGATCAACAGATGGAGGAGGAGGAGGAGGAGGAGGAGGAGGAGGAGGAGGAGGAGGGGATTCGAAGCGGTGGTCACTAGGTTAAGGTCGACGAAGGGGAAACACGTGCGTCACTTCAGTCTTTGGCAAGGAAACGGTCTCTCTCTCTCTCTCTCTCTCTCTCTCTCTCTCTCTCTCTGATCCTCTCTCATCCTTTTTCCTTCTCCTTCTTCCTCTCCTCCTTTTTCTCCTCTTTCTTCTCCTTTTCTTTTTCCTCTTCTTTCCCTTCTTTTTCCTTTTCTTACCCTTTTCCTTCTTTTCATCTTCATCTTCATCTTTATCTTCTCCCCCCATCCCCCCCCCCCCCTCTCTCTCTCTCTCTCTCTCTCTCTCTCTCTCTCTATCTCTCTCTCTCGCTTGATGGTGTTTTTTTCCCTCGGTGTCGTTAAAAACATATCGCAGAGGAAGGTGTGTGATGTGTTTTACCTGGTGACACCTCGGCTCTAAAACACACCTGCCCTACATCCATCACACACACACACACACACACACACACACACACACACACACACACACACACACACGTCACCCTAAGTTTGCATCAATATTAGTATAATTTTACCATTTATCATATTTATACTCCTCTTTCTCTCCTCATTTTCCTCCTCCTCCTCTGCTCTCCTCTTCTCTCTTCTCTGTTTTCCTCAATTCTCTTCTTGTTTTTTTATTTTCTCTTGTTTTCTTTTCTCGTCTTCTTTTATCCTGCTCTTCCTTTCTCTTCTTTTTTTCTTTCCTTTTCTCTACTCCACTTTTTTTTCGTATCTTCTCTTCTCTTCTCTCTTCTCCTCTACTCTCTTTTCTCTTCTCCTCTCCTCTCTTTTCCTCCTCCTCCACGTAAACAGGTAAGGACACGTCAACCCTTTCACCTTAACTCGCAACAACGGTCATAAATTTTAACTCGCCATAAACCGAAGCAAAATGACAGACGCTTTGATATTTTCATGACTTATTTAAGTGTACCATTAAAATTTCCCCTTCCACTACTACTACTACTACTACTACTACTACTACTACTACTACTATTACTGCTACCACTGACACCCCTTCCTTGTCTCTCCCGTTTTCTTCCCTTTTCTTCTCTTTCTTTCTTCTATTTCCTTCTCTTCCGTTCCTTTTCCTTATCTATCGCTCCTCTGTTATCTTCCTTTCCACCCTCTCCTCCTCTCTTTCGTTCCCTTCCACCTTCCAACTCGATAGCGATTTCCCTCTCTTCCTTTCTTTCTTTCCTTTCTCCTTTCTTCCTTCCTTCGATCCTTACTTTCCTTTCCTTTACTTTCATTTTCTATCCCTCCATCCTTCCTTCCTTTCCTTCCTTCCCTCCCTCCCGTCTTGTCTACTACTACTACTACTACTACTACTACTACTACAACTACCACCAGCGTCACGAGATACCTGCGGACCTTGAGGCAGGTAATTAACGAGTCACCAGGTGCTGGAAAGGTAAACCTCACACCTGTAATTAGCACCTGTCCGACGCGTGCACACCTGAGAAAAGACCTTGAAACGCGTGACACCTGTTTTTTTTTTTTTTCGCCTGACGTGCACAGGTGAGTCAGGTGGCGCCAAGGGGGTCATACACCTTCATACATACATACACACATACGCTCGTTAACATATATTCACTTCACTGCAAGGTCCGTCTTAATTTATGGCCGTTATTTATTGCTTATTTATTTATGCGTGATTTGGTGTTCTGGGCGTCTAAAGTGATTGATCGATTGGTAATGAGGATGTTGTTTTGATTTATATATATTTTTTCAGCTATCATGAGACGTAATAAATATAAGAAATAGAAGAAAATAACGATGAAAGAAGGAGAAATGACGCAGTGTATGAGGAGCAAATAAGAATGAAATTGATAAAAGAAAATAGTGTATCATTGGGAAGAGAAATCGATGAATAAGACGAGATGACGAACGTTTTTTTTTTTTTTTACGTTTTTTTCTTTCTCGATTTATTTTCCATTTCGATTCTGGATTTTCTTTTACGTTGATCTTTTTTTTTTTACTTTTTTTTTCTTTCGATTTATTTTCCATTTCGATTCTGGATTTTCTTTTACGTTGATCTTTTTTTTCTTTTCTTTTCTTTTTTTTAAGTTATTTTCCCTTTACTTCGATTTTTGTACGTTTTCTTTCTTCTTTTTTTTTTTTTTACCTTCTTCCATATTCTGACATTACTACATATTCGATTTTGTTCTTGTTATTGTTTATTTTTACTTTTTCTTTTATTCTTTTCATTTTCTCTTCGTTTTTTTTGTCTTATTTTTCTTCTCTGTTCAAACTTCTCCAATTTATCAACATTATTACTTTTTAATCAGAATATTCATCCTCATCATTTTTTGTGCATTAATATCCAAAGTTTCCTTCTTCTTCTTCTTCTTCTTCTTCTTTTACTTCTTCTTTTCTTCTTCGTCTACTTCTTTTTCTTGCTATTTTCTATTCTCTTCTATCAGTTTCATTCCTATTCGCCCTTCATAAACTGCGCTATTTATCCTTCTCTTTTATCCTTTTATTTTCTTTCTCTTCTTTCTCTTATTTATTTCAGTAACAGATTCGGTGTAAAAAAAAGACTAATGTGTCGTGTCGCAAACCTTCGTCACCTCTATTGATGGTTGTTGTTGTTGTTGTTGTTGTCGTTGTTTTGTTTCTGCTTTATGTGTCTTATAATTTTTCCGGATTTATAGTTTTGTTTTGAACGCGTGATGTGTGTGTGTGTGTGTGTGTGTGTGTGTGTGTGTGTGTGTGTGTGTGTGTGTGTGTGTGTGTGTGTGTGTGTTATCCTTCTCCTCATTCTCCTTCCACTTTCTTGTTTATTTTCTCTTTTCTTTCACTCTCCTTTTCTTTTTGCCTTTCTTCTCTTTCTTTTTTATCTACATCTTTTTCGTCGTCATGCAATTATCAGATCATTACCCTTATTATTATTATTATTATTATTATTATTATTATTTTTATTATTATTATTATTATTATTATTATTATTATTATTATTATTATTATTATTATTATTATCATTATTATTATTATCATTATTATTGTCACTGTTATTACCATCATTATCAGAATTATTGCTCTCATTTTCTTCCTTCTCTTTCCTCCGCCTTCCTCAATGACGCCAATTTCTTTTTCGAACCAGCTGTCAGAAACGTCGAATTCTCCTCCAGTGTTGTGAAAGGAGGAGGAGGAGGAGGAGGAGGAGGAGGAGGAGGGAAAAGGGAGGAGGAAAATAGGACAGGGGTAAGGAACGAAGGAAGGAAATAGGGCAAGAGGAGAAGGAAGGAGGGTGTGCACAGGATGGATGAAGGAGGAAGGATGAGACAGGTGAGAAATTGGAAAGGGAAAGGAGGACGTCGAGGAGGAGGAGGAAGAGGAAGAGGAGGAGGAGGAGGAGAAGGATGTTGATGATGTTGATGAGGAGGAGGAAACAAGAAAATATCACCAAGAAAATCGAACTGAAAGAAATGGAGAAAATAAGAAGAATAAAGAAAAGAAAAACAAAACAAAACAAAAAAAACAGAAAAGACAAGCAACTATATATATACACAAACACATAAAAACATACACACACAAACAAACAAACAAGAAAACACACCCACGGATCAAAACGAAACACACACACACACACACACACACACACACACACACACACATACCAAAAAAAAAAACACATACACACAAACACACACAGATAAAGAGGAGGCAAAACAGCACACAAACACACATACAAACAAACATCAAATCTAAGCAAACAAACAACCTCACACAAAGAGGATTGAATGCTATTAGACAGCCATCCTCAGACCCATTTCCTGTGTATGTGTGTGGTTTTCGATCCCTTATTGCTCGATCCCTCATTCCCCAATCCCTTTCTGTGGCGGTTTTGTGGCCCGGATGTGAATGGGAAGATCGGGGCAAGATTGGGGCAAGATTGAGCAAGATTTTCATATGGGCCCAGCGACCGACCTCCCTCCATTGCCTTTTCTTCTTTTTTTCCTTTCCTTCCATTTCCATTTTTTCCTTATTTTTATTTTTTTATTTTTCCACCTTTATTTTCCTGCCATTTTTCTTTTAATTTCTGACTTTCTTTATTGTTTTTTTCTTTCTTCCCTTTTTCATTTTATTTCATCCATCTCTCTCTCTCTCTCTCTCTCTCTCTCTCTCTCTCTCTCTCTCTCTCTCTCTCTCTCTCTCTCTCTCTCTCTCTCTCTCTCTCTCTCTCTCTCAATAATGGCTGACCCTATTCTCATAACGAAAAATATTAAGTCATTCGTCTCATATGGAAGGATAAAGAGGAGGAGGAGGAGGAGGAGGAGGAGGAGGAGGAGGAGGAGGAGGAGGTAAAGGTTATGCAAAGAGGGTAGACCACTCCTTATTTCTTTTGGGGATGGAAGAAATGTTTCCTCCTCCTCCTCCTCCTAGTCCTCTGTCTCCTCCTCTTCTTCTTCTTCCTCCTCCTCCTCCAATAATCCTTTCCCTTCTCTTTCTCTAGTATTTCTTTGACATTTCTTTTATTCTTCCCATTCGTCTTCCTCCTCCATCTCAATAAGTATTTTTCGTTTTTTAGACCTCCTCCTCCTCCTCCTCCTCCTCCTCCTCCTCATGCTTATATTTTCCCAAGAGGGGACACAGGAGAGGAGAAGAGGAAGCCTTAGTAATAGCGGTCCATTTAGGAGGAGGAGGAAAAAAAATAAAAAGGCCAGTTTTTAATATATACTACATAGTACGAGCGAGCGAGAGGGAGAGAGAGAGAGAGAGAGTATAATACTGGTAGGAAGGGAGGCGACGCGAGAAGGGAAGAAAGAAAGGTCATGGAGGAGGAGGAGGAGGAGGAGGATAGAAATTAAGAAAAGTTTGCCCCTGGACGATGAAAGTAATAAAAGGGGAGAAGACAGTAATAAACGAAGGAGAAAGGATAATAAAGAGAGAGAGAGAGAGAGAGAGAGAGAGAGAGAGAATAGAGATAATAAAAATAGAGAAAGACAATACAGTTTAAAGAAAGAGAAGAAAGAAAAACAAAGAAAGGAGAATAATGGAAGGAAGAAAAGAAGAGAAGAGGAAAAAATAGGTAAGAGGAGAGAGGACAGAGGAAAACTAAGAGGTAAGAAAGAGGAAAGAGGAAAACTAAGAGGTATAAAGAGGAAGAGGAAAACAAAGGAGGAGGAAGGAAGAGGGAAGAGGAAAATACGTAGGTAAGAAAGAGGAAGAGGAAAACCAAGAGATAACAAAGCGAAAGAGGAAAACAAAGAAGGAAGGAAGAGGAACGAGGAAAAATAAGAGGAAAGAAAGAGGAAGAGGAAAAGAGGAACGAGGAAAAATAAGAGGAAAGCAAGAAGGAAGAGGGAAACTAAGAGGAAGAAAAGAGGCTTGAAGGAATCTATAGAGGAAAAATAAGAGGAAAGAAAGAGGAAAGAGGAACACTAAGAGGAACAAAAGAGGCTTGGAGGAGGAATCTGTAAGTGGCTTTTCATGTCCATATCAACAGACGAGGTGACAAGAAGAGACAGGCAAGGCAGACACGAGTGAGTGAGTCTGTGATGTATAAGTCTGTTTGCTCTGAGGGGGGAAAGAATCTGATGTCCTTGTAGTATATGTAGTTTTTGTAGTGTAGCCTTTGATCTGTTCCCCTGTCACGACGGAAATACATGAATAAAGAAAAAAAGAAGGGAAGAAAAAGTTAGATAGAACAAATGGAAAGAAAAGAAACTGAGAGGGTAAGAAAATATTTTATCTGTCTGTCTGTCTGTTACTCTCTCTCTCTCTCTCTCTCTCTCTCTCTCTCTCTCTCTCTCTCTCTCTCTCTCTCTCTCTCTCTCTCTCTCTCTCATACTACGTTTCAATCTAAAGGAAACACAAACATTTACACATTATTATTTCTAGCAAGCTTTTCCTCTTCACTTGAATCTCTTTTATCTTTCTCTCTTATCACTTTTTTTTCCTTTCTTTATTTTATTTTCCCCCTTTACGTGTCACGCTCCTCGGGTGTTGGATTCTGGGAGGGATTGACGCTCGTTGTTGTTCTCTGCATCAAAGTGTTTCAAGTGCCTTTGTTTTTTATTTGAGTTTTATTTTCCATTTGTTTTCTTGTTTAATCCCTCCGCGTACTTGTCTGTGTCTGTCTGTGTGTCTCTTCGTTTTTACCTTTTGTTGGAGTGATGTGAGAACGGCCTAGGAGTCTCTTTCTTTCTCTCTCTTTTTCTTTCCTTCCTTCATTCTTCCTTTCTTTTTTTCTTCCATCCTTCCTTTCCTTCCTTCTTTCTTTCTTTCTTCCTTCTTTCTTTCTTCCCTTCTTTCCTTCTTTCCTTCCTTCTGTCTTTTTATCACTCAGTATCTTTCAAACACTCTCAAACACTCACTCAAACACACACACACACACACACACACACACACACACACACACACACACACAGGGGGGCATGCTAAACCTTATCTTCACGAACAAGAAGTCGAGTGTTTGCGCTTCGCCAGATTCTGAAGGAGGAGGAGAAGGAAGAGGAGGAGGAGGAGGAGGAAGAGGAGGAGCGATCATATTACGTGGTGCTGAGAACGATTTGGGTCTGTTTTCCATAGCCCGATAATTCTCCTCGTTAATTTTGGCGCCTAGAGACCCGGCCGCCATTCATTATTTATCTCTTTATCAGCGGCCGCTTAACCCTATAAGCTCCAACGTTTTCAAATTTTCGCGCCTTTAACACTTAGCATCGTACTCATTTATCTGAACAACGATAACGCTCATGAACACTAAGTACTGGTATCGAATGAATAGTGTAAAACAATAATGAATAATGTGTGAAAAGAAGCTAGTGGAAAGTAAAAAATTAAAGGTTATAAAAAAAAAACCCGGAAGTAACTCTGTCTCTCTCTCTCTCTCTCTCTCTCTCTCTCTCTCTCTCTCTCTCTCTCTTTCCCTCCCTCCCTGACACCCTCTGATGATGATGATGATGATGATGATAATGGGTGAGCGTCGAACAGCTGATTTTATTTTTACTAATTTACTGATTTTATTCTTTATTTTTACTCATTTTTTTCTTTTTTTTACTGATTTACTTGTCTTATTTTTATTTGTATTACTTTTTTGGGCTTTTTTTTTATTGATTTTCTCGTTTTTTCCTGACTTCTTCTCTTTTCATGTGTATCCTTTTCCTTTTTTTCTTGTCTCCATCTATTATTTGCTTATTTATTTACCTGTTTATTCGTTGTCTATCTATTGTCTTTCTCGTTTTTTTTCCTTTAGTCTTTCTTTTCATGTGCATCATTTTCCTTCCCTTTTTTTTCCTCATTACGTAATTCCTCTTTTCCTCAATACTTTTTCTTTCTTTGTTTTTTTTTCCTTTTTTTTTGGTTAATTATCTCATCTTCCTCCTCCTCCTCCTTCTCCTTTTTGCCCTATGTCTGTCCCTATACTTTTAATTTCTTTTTTTTTTTGTTAATTATCTCTTTCTCCTCCTCCTCCTCCTTGTCCTTTTTGCCCTATGTCAGTCCATATACTTCTAATTTCTTTTTTTTTTGTTAATTATCTCCTTCTCCTCCTCCTCCTTCCCTTCATTTTTCTCCTATGTCTGTCCCTATACTTCTAATTCTCCTTTTTTTTTTTTTGCTCATTGCCTTTTTTTCGTTCCTTTTCTTTTCGTCTGCTTTTTTTCTCCTCTTCGCTTCCCTGTGGTCTCATTTCCCTTGTTTACTAATGGGATAAAAAGGGGTTGGGTCAGTCTGTCGGTTTTAATTGGAACGGAGAACAGATAATGGAAAACACACACACACACACACACACACACACACACACACACACACACACACACACACACAACCACACACACACACACACACACACACACAATGGGAGTTCCTTGTTGATGCTGAATTTACCGCAGTTCACGAGGGAGACATTGAACAGCACTGGAGGTAAATTATATTATACTTTTTTTTTTCAATACCTTCTTTTGCCTTTTGTGTTTTGTCGTTTCTTTTAGTTCTTTTTCTTTTTCATTTTTTTCTTTTTTGTTCTTTTTTCTTTTCTTTTGTTCTTGTTGATTTTTTTCTTTTCCATTTCACTCTGTTCTTTCTTTTCTTTTGTTTTTTCTTTTTTCTTTTGTCCTCTTTTTCTGAGTACGTTTAGTCTTTTTTGAGTAACTTCGTTCGTTTTTATTTTTTTCGTTTTTTGTCTTCATTCTAGTTCCTTTTTTGTCTCCTTTTTTTGTGCCTTCGTTTGTCTTCTTTTTTGAGTACCTACATTTGTTAATAAAGTGTCGGTCTTTGTAACTGTGAAAAAAATGTCTCACTTAAATAACCTCTAAAAAATGACTAAAATATCAGTAAAAAATGAAAATACAGAAGCGATTAATATGGCTGTGAGAGATCGTTTAATAATTCTTCTTTCCCCAACCTTCTACGACTTTCCCCCACCGCCTCGCCTTCTCTCTCCATCCTCCGTCAAATCCTAATTACCGTGGCTTAAGTTCTTACACTAATTACACTGATCTAGAGGGGGAAAAATCAAGAGCCAATTTCGCCCCACAATAAAAATTAATTTGGCTTATGGGTGCACGAAGGGGGAAGGGCAAGTATGTGAAGGAAAAATAGGTACTAGTTGAGTCAGGTTTGGTTGATGACGTCATAAACTCATTACCGGGAACAATCAGGTGACCCCATACAAACACAGGTGGTAATTTAGTTCTTTGCGTGCATTGAGCCGTGAATGTAGAGTACAGTATTATCAATAGTATCAAGACACCTCTCCTCCCGAAGTTGACCTCTCTTTTGGGCACTCCTCTGAACATTTTTTAATTTTTTTTATGGGAGGAGTAGCGTTTTTTTTTTTTTTCATTATTGTTTCTTTTTTTTGCCCTTGAGCTGTTTCCTTTGCTGTAAAATTTAAACAACAACAACAACAACAACAACAACAACAACAATGAGCCACAATATCTGATGACGTATTTTTTATTATTACTAACGTTTAATTCTTCAACAAAAAATGGATCAGTCAGTCTCAAACGTACGGTAAGGCAGTCATCTAGTTGTTTGGCTGTACAGAAACATGAAAATAAAGTGTAAGAAAGCCAGAATACATAATGAGGTAGCTATGATTCCAAACACTTCTGAGTTGATAGGCGAAAAATATAGATCAGTCAGTCTCAAACGTACGGTAAGTCAGTTATCTAGTTGTTTGGCTGTACAGAAACATGAAAGTGAAGTGAAAACATTAAATTCCAGTACTGAGAGTTATCTATAAAGAAGACTTAAGGAGGTGTAAAAAAAAAAAGGTACTAAAAAAAAAAAGAACGAAAGACAAATAAGAAGAAAAAAATATATAAAGCCAGAATACATAATGAGGTAGGTATGATTCTTAAGACTTGATACTTTAGTTGATTGGCGAAAAAACAAGTCAATCTCATGTGTATTATATCACTCATTTCGTTGCTTGGCTACAGAGAGGCATGAAGGCGGAGTGCAATGAACCAGAATACTTAACCCGGTAGCAGCGGGGAACATGTTTCTTAATGGTCCCCAAGCGAGAAAAATGAGAAAAAATCACCCCTCACACAAACCATTTCATCATATATATATATCAAAGCATTTGTGATCAGATTATGTAACATCTATTTTTGAGGGTTTAAATCATGGCACAAATTTGGCCCGTCGCTGCTACATGGTAAAGCCACAAATTTGGCCCGTCGCTGCTACACGGTAATGATCTAGCTTTGATAATTAACATTTAATACCCTTTTACTGAGAACCGAAAATCATATCGTTAGTTTCGTGCAGTAAGTCAGAAATGCTTTATATACAATACTTTAACTGAGTAAACAAATAAAGTATCAGTTAAAGATCAGTCAGTAAGTCAGTAATTCATATCATTTAATACTCGGAATAGCGAAAACAAAAGAAGAAAAATCAGTGAATCTCATACAGCAAGTCAGTAATTTATACATATGGGTTCAGGGAGACTTGGTGAGGAACTATATTAAACTGAACAGCTGCAAAGAGACATTACGATAAAGTATATTAAGTTAGAATGTAATGTTGAGGCAGGTTCGCTTCCTAACATCAAGTAATTAAACTGATAAGCGGAACATAAAACGCCCGTCAATCTCACTTAATACCGGTGAGTAATTTAGGTTGAATGATGCATAATGTGGTTGTATAATGAGGTGGAATACTAGGCAGCTGAGGCATGTTCGGTCCTTACAATTAATACCTGAACTGATTACGACGGAGAGAAATAAATAGTCAGTCTCGCATGATGACCGACAGTAAGATTAAGTAGTTTAGGTGAATGAGTTTGAATGAGTTTGAGGACTTCACAGCTCAGGCACGGTCGGTTCTTACAATTAATACTTAAACTGATTGAGAGGAAGAGAAATAAATAAGTCAATCACACACAATAATCGACAGTAATATTAAGTAGTTTAGGTGAATGAGTTTGAGGACTTCACAGCTCAGGCACGTCCGGTACTTACCATTAATACCTGACCTGATTACGAGGGAGAGAAATAAAAAGTCAGTCTCGCATGATGACCGACAGTAATATTAAGTACTTTAGGTGAATGAGTTTGAGTGACTTTGAGGACTACACAGCTGATGCACGATCGGTTCTTACCATTAATACCTGACCTGATTACGAGGGAGAGAAATAAAAAGTCAATCTCGCATGATGACCGACAGTAATATTAAGTAGTTTAGGTGAATGAGTTTGAATGAGTTTGAGGACAATACAGCTGATGCACGTTCGGTTTTTACCATTAATACTTGAAACTGATTAAGATTAAGAGAATAAAATAAGTCAATCTCGCACCATAATCGAGAGTAATGTTACGTGATTCAGGTGGATGTCGGCTGCACGAAGTTGTATGATGCATGAGTTAGTAAATTGTAAATAGATAACAAGAGGAAAAGTAATAGAAGGTGGGAAGAATAAGGAAAAGAGAAGGAATGGGAGGAAGATAGATTGGAGGATAGGAGGGTAAAAAAGGAGTTGGTGACGAAAGGGGAGAGGAATAGAAGAAGAAGAAAACAGAAAAAGTGAAGAATTGGAAAGAAAGAAAGTAGAGAAATAGGCAACACTAATTGAGGAAAAGAAGGAAAACAGAAAAAAGTGAAGAATTGGAAAGAAAGAAAGTAGAGAAATAGGAAACACTAATTGAGGAAAAGAAGGAAAACAGAAAAAAGTGAAGAATTGGAAAAAAGAAAGAGAAAGCAAGATGGAAAAAGATAAAAAAGGTCTAATTCGTTCAATAATCGTCAGTAATTTCCTTGTACAGCTGCACAGAAGAATAATGAGATTTTGATTCTATATTAACCACTTTCACTAATTAGGGGAAGAGATAAAAAAAAGGTCAAATTCGCACGATAATTGTCAGTAATTTCGTCATATGGCTGCACAGAGGAATGATGAGATTGGGTTTCTATATTAACAAATTTAACTGATTAGGGGAAGAGATAAAAAAAAAGGTCAAATTCGCACGATAATGGTCAGTAATTTCCTCATATGGCTGCACAGAGGAATGATGACGGCGCTTGCTTCCAATATTAATTACGGAAACTGATTAGCGGAAAGAAAAAAAAACATGTCCGGCAGCCCCGCGCAATAATAACCAAACAGAGTCGTATGGTTGCACGGGGCACGAGGTTCTTTGTGGCCACACGTAAGGTTCGCTAATTAATCCGCGGTTACCTGGTCACCACACCTTTACGGCTACTCCCGAATTGATTACGAATATATAGGGAAGTGAATATCATGGGGTACACAACACACAGCAGAGGTTAACCCGTCCGCTGCGATTGTCACGGATTTGGCTTTCACTGGTAGCCTGGTAACATACACTCCCAGGTCCTTCTCTGCCTCTGTGGTGGAGAGTGGAGTGTTTCTCATGTGGTATTGGTGTGCTGGATATCCCTTCACTGGTAGCCTGGTAACATACACTCCCAGGTCTTTCTCTGCCTCTGTGGTGGACAGTGGAGTGTTTCCCATGTGGTATTGGTACGCTGGATTTCCGCTCTCAAGATGCATGGCTTTACATTTTTCTTCACTGAATTGTGGCAGCCACTTTTTGATCCATTTCTGTAGCTTGGTGATGTCTTCTTGTAGGAAATCCGCAGTCACGGGGTAAAGACACACAGCAGATGTTATTTGTTCCATTTCTGTAGCTTGGTGATGTCTTCTGGTAGGAAATCCACAGTCAAGGGGTAAAGACACACAGCAGATGTTAACCCGTTCGCTGCGATTGTCATGGATTTGACTTTCACTGGTAGCCTGGTAACATATACTCCCAGGTCTTTCTCTGCCTCTGTGGTGGATAGTGGAGTGTTTCCCATGTGGTATTGGTACGCTGGATTTCCCCTCTCAAGATGCATGGCTTTACATTTGTCTTCACTGAATTGTAGCAGCCACTTTTTGTTCCATTTCTGTAGCTTGGTGATGTCTTCTTGTAGGAAATCCGCAGTCAAGGGGATAAGATGTTCTAATGCAGATAACGAGTAAGCAAGGAGATTGAAAATGTCATATCTTGCATAGAACTGATAAAAATAACGTACGTAGCAATATCAAAAGAGAAGAAGGTAAAGATATGGGGAATTAGATTGTTTGCAGAAGGATGGAGTGCACTAATACCAGAGTGAAAGAAAGAAAAACCAGAATATGAGAAAAAAACAGGTAGTGAGATCGAATTTGAATGTTAGTCAGAGAAGGACGAAGTGCACCAATATCGAACAGAGAAAGATTGAGAAAGCTAAACCCAAGTAACAAAGAACCAGATAAAGGGAGGGAATTAGAATTTTTGCAGAAGGATGAAGCGTATTAATATCAGAGAGAGAGAGAGAGAGAGAGAGATAGAGAGGTGGAGGACGCAGTGGATGACTTTAGTGCTGCCGTGAACAATACTAAAGGCTGGTGATTCTGGCAATGTAGAGAATGATGATGACTTAACCCTTACAGTGCCGGAGCCGCCCGGGTGGCTTGGCTAGAGGACTGCCATGAGCCACCCGGGCGGCTTTTCACACACCCTTTATTTTGTTCCATCACTGTACGTTTATAATAATTATTACGGTATATTTTTTTATAGGTAAACATCCTCAATAATTAAACTTCATCATTCGAAACCTTATATGCTTGTTAGTAATGGATAGTCTGTAAAAGAATGAACTATGCATAAAGCTACTTTTGATGATGTCGGCACGAGCGAGATTAGGCTATTGGATATTATATTATTTTGAATTACCTCTCCAGTAGGAATGTACTTTGTCCTTTAGTCTGATGATCTTATAAACAAACACATTTTATCATTCTACAACAATTACAATAAACTAGGCAGCATAATTTATATATATATATATATATATATATATATATATATATATATATATATATATATATATATATATATATATATATATATATATATATTCGTACGCAGCTGAAACTTCTCCCGAGACGCCTCGCGGAGGGAAGGCGAGAAGGGCCGCACTGTAAGTTATTCCTTCAACTCGAAATAGATTGCAAACGTGTTGTCGTACAGAAGAGATGAAATTGCAGTGTCAGAGCTTATTCTGTCAAACATTTGATGCTACATATACACAACAAACACATCGACCCCAGAAAAGTTAGTAGCTATTTAGTGAGGAAGTTGCATAACATATCCCAATGAAATGTTTCATGAAATAGCTCCAACTTTTCTGGGGTCGATGTGTTTGTTGTGCTGTGTACCAATAAATTTTTGACAGAATAAGCTCTGACACGGCAATTTCATCTCTTATGTAATGCAACACGTACGTTTGCAATCTACTACGAGGTGGAAGGATAACTTCAGTGCGTCCCTTCTCGCCTTCAATCCGCTGGACTTTCCGCACTTCAAGTTTTCAGTTTTATCTGTGGTTCACTATTTCGCGTAATAGTTACTTCTTTCTTTCATCAATAAACTTAGAATGGTAGTGCATTGGAACTGAAATGAATAAATTTGAAATTAACAAATATAAATAACATAAGGCGAGTATAAAAATAGGTCAAAGCGGTTGTTATGAATGTTTACTAAGCTTTACTTCATTTGGATTATTTTTACAGAATTACACTGGCGTTGAAGAAGAAAAAATAACAGCTGACATAAAATTCTCCTGAACACGATAATATTATCAGAGTTTAGATAATCCGAAAAGGTGGAAACACAATTACTATATTATGTTGTAAACACACACACACACACACACACACACACACACACACACACATATATATATATATATATATATATATATATATATATATATATATATATAAATATATATATATATATATATATATATATTTTCTGAGCAACTGGATCAACTATATACAACCACCTATATATATATATATATATATATATATATATATATATATATATATATATATATATATATATATATATATATATATATATATATATATATATATATATATATATATATATATATATATATATATATATATATATATATATATATATATATATATATATATATATATATATATATATATATATTTACACGTGTATATATATATATATATATATATATTTAGATATATATATATATATATATATATATATATATATATATATATATATATATTTATTTATTTATTTCGAATATAAAAAAAAGTAAAGACAGTGTGGGTAAGACCGGAGCCAGCGTTACAGTTCTAGGGTTAAAAAAGGACGAAAAATTAATGATAATATATTTTTGAGCAGTGAGAAATCTGAGAAGAGATTAATGAGGAAAATGGCAAATGAAGGTTACAATTGTTATATAAAATCCGCTTGTATGTAGCGCACTCAGTTTCAGAGCTTAAAAAGGACTAAAAACTAATGATAATATATTATAGAGCGGTGGAAATTATTGCAAGCAGATATTAATAAGTAAAATGGCATATAAAGTTAGAAATTATAACATGAAATCCAATATTTACGGTGCGCACTCTGCTTCAGAGCTTAAAAAAAGGACGAAAAAGTAATAATAATATATTTTTGAGCATTAAAATTTATTAAAAGCAGAAATTAGAGAGGAAAATGACATATGATTGTTAAAATTATATGAAAACCGGTTTTTAAGTAACGTACTCAGTTTCAGACCTTAAAAAAGGACAAAAAGAGAAAGGTAACATATTTTTGAGCATTGGAAATCATTACAAGCAGAAATTAATAATTAAAATTATATATATATATATATATATATATATATATATATATATATATATATATATATATATATATATATATATATATATATATATATATATATATATATATATATATATATATATATATATATATATATATATATATATATATATATATATATATATATATATATATATATATATATATATATATATATATATATATATATATATATATATATATATATATATATATATATATGTAATCCAGTGTAACGAAGATTTATTTTTGTTTTTTTCTTTAGTCCGGCCAAGAATTATTAACGTCCACAACACCAAAACCGTCCGATATGTTTTTTCTTAACTGTCTTTTAAGAGAAAAACACGAGTAAAACAAAGATGAAAAGGAAAGAAAAGAAAAAATACAGGAATAGTATGTACCTCCCATTATTTATTAAGGTTCTTCTTTAAATTTCTCACCCGCTGAAATATTTTTCTTAGCAACTGGATCAACAATATAAAACCTCCATTAATCTATTAGGCTTTTTTTTCTCGAAATTTTCTACCGCTGAAATATTTGTCTTAGAAACTGGATCAACTATATATATATATATATATATATATATATATATATATATATATATATATATATATATATATATATATATATATATATATATATCTATATATATATATATATATATATATATATATATATATATATATATATATATATATATATATATATGGTCCAGTGGCTAAGAAAATATTTGTGAGGTAGAGATATTTACAGAGAAATAAATAAATAAAAGGAGGTTGAAGGAAGAGGAGGGCGTTTAGATAGTTTATCAGTTGCTAAGAAAAATATTACAGCGTTAGAGAAATTTGAAGAAGAAAAAAGCCGTATCAATAAAAGTAGGTTGTATATAGTTTATCCAGTTGCTAAAAAAAATATTTCAGCGGTAGAGAAATTTACGGAAGAAGCCTAATTAATAAAGGAAGGTTGAAAGAAGAGAATTGCGTTTTAGATAATATAATAAATAAAAGGAGGTTGTAAATAGTTAATCAGTTGCTAAGAAAAATATTGAAGCGCTAGAGAAATTTACAGAAGAAAAAGCGTAATAAATAAAATGAGGTTGAAAGAAGACTATAGTTTATCCAGTTGCTAAAAAAAATATTTCAGCGGTAGAGAACTTTACGGAAGAAGCCTAATGAATAAAGGGACGTTGTAAGAAGAGAATAGCGTTTTAGATAGTATAATAAGTAAAAGGAGGTTATATAGTTAATCAGTTGCTAATATAAATATTGCAGCGCAAGAGAATTTTACAGAAGAAAAAGCCTAATAAATAAAATGAGGTTGAAGGAAGAAGATAGTGTATATATGTGTATATATATATATATATATATATATATATATATATCTATATATATATATATATATATATATATATATATATATATATATATATATATATATATTTAATTCACCGTACGAAATGTAATCCAGTACAACGAAGATTTATATTTGTTTTTTTCTTAAGTCCGGCCAAGAATTATTAACGTCCACAACACCAAAACCGTCCGATATGTTTTTTCTTAACTGTCTTTTAAGAAAAACACGAGTAAAACAAAAAGGAAAGAAAAGAAAAAATACAGGAATAGTATGTACCTCTCATTATTTATTAGGGTTCTTCTGTAAATTTCTCACCCGCTGAAATATTTTTTTCAGCAACTGGATCAACTACAACCTCCTTTTATTTATTACTTTTATCTGTAAATATATATATATATATATATATATATATATATATATATATATATATATATATATATATATATATATATATATATATATATATACATATATATTTGGTCCAGTGGCTAAGAAAAATATTTGTCAGGTTGAGATATTTACAGAGGAAGCCAAATAAATAAAAGGAGGTTGAAGGAAAAGGAGGGCGTTTAGATAGTTTATCGGTTGCGAAGAAAAATATTACAGCGTTAGAGAAATTTGAAGAAGAAAAAAGCCGTATCAATAAAAGTAGGTTGTATATAGTTTATCCAGTTGCTAAAAAAAATATTTCAGCGGTGGAGAAATTTACGGGAGAAGCCTAATTAATAAAGGAAGGTTGAAAGAAGAGAATAGCGTTTTAGATAATATAATAAATAATAGGAGGTTGTATATAGTTTATCAGTTGCTAAGAAAAAAAATTGCAGCGCTAGAGAATTTAAAGAAGAAATAGCCTAATAAATAAAATGAGGTTGAAGGAAGACGATAGCGTAATATATATATATATATATATATATATATATATATATATATATATATATATATATATATATATATATATATATATATATATATATATATATATATATATATATCACTTTAATTCACCGTAGGAAATGTAATCCAGTACAACGAACATTTATTTTTGTTTTTTTCTTTAGTCTAGCCAAGAATTATTAACGTCCACAACACCAAAACCGTCCGATATGTTTTTTCTTAGCTGTCTTTTAAGAGAAAAACACGAGTAAAACAAAAAGGAAAGAAAAGAAAAAATACAGGAATAGAATGTACCTCTCATTATTCATTAGGGTTCTTCTGTAAATTTCTCACCCGCTTAAATATTTTTTTCAGCAACTGGATCAACTATATACAACCTTATTTTATTTATTATATATATATATATATATATATATATATAATATATATATATATATATATATATATATATATATATATATATATATATATATATATATAAATAATTGGTCCAGTGGCTAAGAAAAATATTTGTGAGGTAGAGATATTTACAGAGGAAGCCAAATAAATAAAAGGAGGTTGAAGGAAAAGGAGGGCGTATAGATAGTTTATCAGTTGCTAAGAAAAATATTACAGCGTTAGATAAATTTGAAGAAGAAAAAAGCCGTATCAATAAAAGTAGGTTGTATATAGTTTATCCAGTTGCTAAAAAAAATATTTCAGCGGTAGAGAAATTTACGGAAGAAGCCTAATTAATAAAGGAAGGTTGAAAGAAGAGAATAGCGTTTTAGATAATATAATAAATAAAAGGAGGTTGTATATAGTTAATCAGTTGCTAAGAAAAATATTGAAGCGCTAGAGAAATTTACAGAAGAAAAAGCGTAATAAATAAAATGAGGTTGAAGGAAGAGTATAGTTTATCCAGTTGCTAAAAAAAATATTTCAGCGGTAGAGAACTTTACGGAAGAATCCTAATAAATAAAGGGACGTTGTAAGAAGAGAATAGCGTTTTATATAGTATAATAAATAAAAGGAGGTTATATATATTTAATCAGTTGCTAAGAAAAATATTGCAGCGCTAGAGAATTTTACAGAAGAAAAAGCCTAATAAATAAAATGAGGTTGAAGGAGGAGGATAGCGTATATATATATATATATATATATATATATATATATATATATATATATATATATATATATATATATATATATATATATATATATATATATATATATATATATCACTTTAATTCACCGTACGAAATGTAATCCAGTACAACGAAGATTTATTTTTGTTTTTTTCTTTAGTCCGGCCAAGAATTATTAACGTCCACAACACCAAAACCGTCCGATATGTTTTTTCTTAACTGTCTTTTAAGAGAAAAAAACGAGTAAAACAAAAAGGAAAGAAAAGAAAAAATACAGGAATAGTATGTACCTCTCATTATTTATTAGGGTTCTTCTGTAAATTTCTCACCCGCTTAAATATTTTTTTCAGCAACTGGATCAACTATATACAACCTCCTTTTATTTATTAGGCTTTTTTTCTGTAAATTTTCTATATATATATATATATATATATATATATATATATATATATATATATATATATATATATATATATATATATATATATATATATATAAATCCAGTGGCTAAGAAAAATATTTGTGAGGTAGAGATATTTACAGAGGAAGCCAAATAAATAAAAGGAGGTTGAAGGAAGAGGAGGGCGTTTAGATAGTTTATCAGTTGCTAAGAAAAATATTTCAGCGGTAGAGAAATTTACGGAAGAAGCCTAATGAATAAAGGAAGGTTGAAAGAAGAGAATAGCGTTTTAGATAGTATAATAAATAAAAGGAGGTTGTATATAGTTAATCAGTTGCTAAGAAAAATATTGAAGCGCTAGAGAAATTTACAGAAGAAAAAGCGTAATAAATAAAATGAGGTTGAAGGAAGAGTATAGTTTATCCAGTTGCTAAAAAAAATATTTCAGCGGTAGAACACTTTACGGATGAAGCCTAATGAATAAAGGGATGTTGTAAGAAGAGAATAGCGTTTTAGATCGTATAATAAATAAAAGGAGGTTATATATAGTTAATCAGTTGCTAAGAAAAATATTGAAGCGCTAGAGAAATTTACAGAAGAAAAAGCGTAATAAATAAAATGAGGTTGAAGGAAGAGTATAGTTTATCCAGTTGCTAAAAAAAATATTTCAGCGGTAGAACACTTTACGGAAGAAGCCTAATGAATAAATGGACGTTGTAAGAAGAGAATAGCGTTTTAGATCGTATAATAAATAAAAGGAGGTTATATATAGTTAATCAGTTGCTAAGAAAAATATTGCAGCGCTAGAGAATTTAAAGAAGAAAAAGCCTAATAAATAAAATGAGGTTGAAGGAAGAGGACAGCGTAATATATATATATATAAATTTAATTCACCGTAGGAAATGTAATCCAGTACAACGGAAATTTATTTTTGTTTTTTTCTTTAGTCCGGCCAAGAATTATTAACGTCCACAACACCAAAACCGTCCGATATGTTTTTTCTTAACTGTCTTTTAAGAGAAAAACACAAGTAAAACAAAAAGGAAAGAAAAGAAAAAATACAGGAATAGTATGTACCTCTCATTATTTATTAGGGTTCTTCTGTAAATTTCTCACCCGCTTAAATATTTTTTTCAGCAACTGGATCAACTATATATATATATATATATATATATATATATATATATATATATATATATATATATATATATATATATATATATATATATAATTTGTCATGGGTGTAAGAAAAATATTTGTGAGGTAGAGATATTTACAGAGGAAGCCAAATAAATAAAAGGAGGTTGAAGGAAGAGGAGGGCGTTTAGATAGTTTATCAGTTGCTAAGAAAAATATTACACCGTTAGAGACATTTTCAGAAGAAAAAAGCCGTATCAATAAAAGTAGGTTCTATATAGTTTATCCAGTTGCTAAAAAAAAAAATTCAGCGGTAGAAATTTACGGAAAAAACTAATGAATAAAGGGAGGTTGAAAGAAGAGAATAGCGTTTTAGATAGTATAATAAATAAAAGGAGGTTGTATATAGTTAATCAGTTGCTAAGAAAAATATTGCAGCGCTAGAGAATTTTACAGAAGAAAAAGCCTAATAAATAAAATGAGGTTGAAGGAAGAGGATATATATATTTTTTATATATATATATATATATATATATATATATATATATATATATATATATATATATATATATATATATATATATATATATATATATATATATATATATAGTTGATCCAGTTGGTAAGGAAAATACTACACAGAGAAATTTAAAGAAGAAATAGCCTAATGTATAAAAGGAGATTGAAGGAAGAGATATATATATATATATATATATATATATATATATATATATATATATATATATATATATATATATATATATATATATATAAAATTATTTCAGCAGTAGAAATTTACAAAGCCTAATAAATAAATAAAAGAAACAGTTGATGAGTTGCTAAAAATATTGCCGCGTTAGAGAAATTTACAGAAGGAAAATGCATAATAAATAAAAGTAGGTTGAAGGAAGAGGATAGCGTGTATATATATATATATATATATATATATATATATATATATATATATATATATATATATATATATATATATATATATATATATATATATATATATATATATATATATATATATATATATATATATATATATATATATATATATATATATATATATATATATATATATATATATATATATATATATATATATATATATATATATATATATATATATATATATATATATATATATATTTATATATATATATAATATATATATATATATATATATATATATATATATATATATATATATATATATATATATATATATATATATATATATATATATATAGAGATATTTACAGAGGAAGCCAAATAAATAAAAGGAGGTTGAAGGAAGAGGAGGGCGTTTAGATAGTTTATCAGTTGCTAAGAAAAATATTACAGCGTTAGAGAAATTTGAAGAAGAAAAAAGCCGTATCAATAAAAGTAGGTTGTATACAGTTTATCCAGTTGCTAAAAAAAATATTTCAGCGGTAGAGAAATTTACGGAAGAAGCCTAATGAATAAAGGAAGGTTGAAAGAAGAGAATAGCGTTTTAGATAGTATAATAAATAAAAGGAGGTTGTATATAGTTAATCAGTTGCTAAGAAAAATATTGAAGCGCTAGAAAAATTTACAGAAGAAAAAGCGTAATAAATAAAATGAGGTTGAAGGAAGAGTATAATTTATCCAGTTGCTAAAAAAAATATTTCCGCGGTAGAACACTTTACGGAAGAAGCCTAATGAATAAAGGGACGTTGTAAGAAGAGAATAGCGTTTTAGATCGTATAATAAATAAAAGGAGGTTATATATAGTTAATTAGTTGCTAAGAAAAATATTGCAGCGCTAGAGAATTTAAAGAAGAAAAAGCCTAATAAATAAAATTAAGTTGAAGGAAGAGGACAGCGTAATATATATATATATATATATATATATATATATATATATATATATATATCTATATATATATATCTATCTCTATATATATATATATCTATATATATATCTATATATATATAGGAAATGTAATCAGTACAACTGAAATTTAGTTTTGTGTTTTTCTTTAGTCCGGCCAAGAATTATTAACGTCCACAACACCAACACCGTCCGATATGTTTTTTCTTAACTGTCTTTAAGAAAAAACGAGTAAAAACAAAGGAAAGAAAAAAAATACAGGAATAGTATGTACCTCTCATTATTTATTAGGTTCTTCTGTAAATTTCTCACCACTGAAATATTTTTTCTGCAACTGATCAAACTATATATATCTCCATTTTTTTTATCATTTTTTCTGTAAATTTTCTAAATATTTGTATATATATAAAAATATATATATATATATATATATATATATATATATATATATATATATATATATATATATATATATATATATATATATATATATATATATATATATAATTGGTCCAGTGGCTAAGAAAAATATTTGTGAGGTAGAGATATTTACAGAGGAAGCCAAATAAATAAAAGGAGGTTGAAGGAAAAGGAGGGCGTATAGATAGTTTATCAGTTGCTAAGAAAAATATTACAGCGTTAGATAAATTTGAAGAAGAAAAAAGCCGTATCAATAAAAGTAGGTTGTATATAGTTTATCCAGTTGCTAAAAAAAATATTTCAGCGGTAGAGAAATTTACGGAAGAAGCCTAATTAATAAAGGAAGGTTGAAAGAAGAGAATAGCGTTTTAGATAATATAATAAATAAAAGGAGGTTGTATATAGTTAATCAGTTGCTAAGAAAAATATTGAAGCGCTAGAGAAATTTACAGAAGAAAAAGCGTAATAAATAAAATGAGGTTGAAGGAAGAGTATAGTTTATCCAGTTGCTAAAAAAAATATTTCAGCGGTAGAGAACTTTACGGAAGAAGCCTAATGAATAAAGGGACGTTGTAAGAAGAGAATAGCGTTTTAGATAGTATAATAAATAAAAGGAGGTTATATATAGTTAATCAGTTGCTAAGAAAAATATTGCAGCGCTAGAGAATTTTACAGAAGAAAAAGCCTAATAAATAAAATGAGGTTGAAGGAAGAGGATAGCGTGTATATATATATATATATATATATATATATATATATATATATATATATATATATATATATATATATATATATATATTATATATATACGTATGAAATGTAATCCAGTACAACGAAGATTTATTTTTGTTTTTTTCTTTAGTCCGGCCAAGAATTATTAACGTCCACAACACCAAAACCGTCCGATATGTTTTTTCTTAACTGTCTTTTAAGAGAAAAAAACGAGTCAAACACAAAGGAAAGAAAAGAAAAAATACAGGAATAGTATACCTCTCATTATTTATTAGGGTTCTTCTGTAAATTTCTCACCTTAAATATTTTTTCAGCAACTGGATCAACTATATACAACCTTTTATTTAGTTTTTCTATATATATATATATATATATATATATATATATATATATATATATATATATATATATATATATATATATATATATATATATATATATATATAATTGGTCCAGTGGCTAAGAAAAATATTTGTGAGGTAGAGATATTTACAGAGGAAGCCAAATAAATAAAAGGAGGTTGAAGGAAGAGGAGGGCGTTTAGATAGTTTATCAGTTGCTAAGAAAAATATTTCAGCGGTAGAGAAATTTACGGAAGAAGCCTAATGAATAAAGGAAGGTTGAAAGAAGAGAATAGCGTTTTAGATAGTATAATAAATAAAAGGAGGTTGTATATAGTTAATCAGTTGCTAAGAAAAATATTGAAGCGCTAGAGAAAT
>NC_066561.1:6734020-6779020 GCF_024679095.1 Eriocheir sinensis | reverse complement strand
TTTTAACTGTCTTTTAAGAGAAAACACGAGTAAAACAAAAGGAAAGAAAAGAAAAATATAGGAATAGTATGTACCTCTCATTATTTATTAGGTTCTTCTGTAAATTTTCACCCTATAATATTTGTCTTTGAACTATATTTTTATATATATATATATATATATATATATATATATATATATATATATATATATATATATATATATATATATATATATATATATATATATATATATAAATAATTGGTCCAGTGGTTAAGAAAAATAATTGTGAGGTAGAGATATTTAGAGAGGAAGCCAAATAAATAAAAGGAGGTTGAATGAAGAGGAGGGCGTTTAGATAGTTTATCAGTTGCTAAGAAAAATATTACAGCGTTAGAGAAATTCGAAGAAGAAAAAAGCCGTATCAATAAAAGTAGGTTGTATATAGTTTATTCAGTTGCTAAAAAAAATATTTCAGCGGTAGAGAAATTTACGGAAGAAGCCTAATGAATAAAGGAAAGTTGAAAGAAGAGAATAACGTTTTAGATAGTATAATAAATAAAAGGAGGTTGTATATAGTTAATCAGTTGCTAAGAAAAATATTGAAGCGCTAGAAAAATTTACAGAAGAAAAAGCGTAATAAATAAAATGAGGTTGAAGGAAAAGTTTATCCAGTTGCTAAAAAAAATATTTCAGCGGTAGAGAACTTTACGGAAGAAGCCTAATGAATAAAGGGACGTTGTAAGAAGAGAATAGCGTTTTAGATAGTATCATAAATAAAAGGAGGTTATATATAGTTAATCAGTTGCTAAGAAAAATATTGCAGCGCTAGAGAATTTTACAGAAGAAAAAGCCTAATAAATAAAATGAGGTTGAACGACGCCCAGCCCGTATATATATATATATATATATATATATATATATATATATATATATATATATATATATATATATATATATATATATATATATATATATATATATATTCACCGTACGAAATGTAATCCAGTACAACGAAGATTTATTTTTGTTTTTTCTTTAGTCCGGCCAAGAATTATTAACGTCCACAACACCAAAATCGTCCGATATGTTTTTCTTAACTGTCTTTTATGAGAAAAACACGAGTAAAACAAAAAGGAAAGAAAAGAAAAATACAGGAATAGTATATACCTCTCATTATTTATTAGGTTCTTCTGTAAATTTCTCCGCTTAAATATTTTTTCAGCAACTGGATCAATATATATACTCCTTTTATTTATTAGGCTTTTCTGTAAATTTTCTACCTTGAAATATTTGTCTAGAAACTGACTATATATATATATATATATATATATATATATATATATATATATATATATATATATATATATATATATATATATATATATATATATAAATAATTGGTCCAGTGGCTAAGAAAAATATTTGTGAGGTAGAGATATTTACAGAGGAAGCCAAATAAATAAAAGGAGGTTGAAGGAAGAGGAGGGCGTTTAGATAGTTTATCAGTTGCTAAGAAAAATATTACAGCGTTAGAGAAATTTGAAGAAGAAAAAAGCCGTATCAATAAAAGTAGGTTGTATATAGTTTATCCAGTTGCTAAAAAAAATATTTCAGCGGTAGAGAAATTTACGGAAGAAGCCTAATGAATAAAGGAAGGTTGAAAGAAGAGAATAGCGTTTTAGATAGTATAATAAATAAAAGGAGGTTGTATATAGTTAATCAGTTGCTAAGAAAAATATTGAAGCGCTAGAGAAATTTACAGAAGAAAAAGCGTAATAAATAAAATGAGGTTGAAGGAAGAGTATAATTTATCCAGTTGCTAAGAAAAATATTTCAGCGGTAGAACACTTTACGGAAGAAGCCTAATGAATAAAGGGACGTTGTAAGAAGAGAATAGCGTTTTAGATCGTATAATAAATAAAAGGAGGTTATATATAGTTAATCAGTTGCTAAGAAAAATATTGCAGCGCTAGAGAATTTAAAGAAGAAAAAGCCTAATAAATAAAATGAGGTTGAAGGAAGAGGACAGCGTAATATATATATATATATATATATATATATATATATATATATATATATATATATATATATATCAAATTAATTCACCGTAGGAAAGGTAATCCAGTACAACGGAGATTTATTTTTGTTTTTTTCTTTAGTCCGGCCAAGAATTATTAACGTCCACAACACATAAACCGTCCGATATGTTTTTTCTTAACTGTCTTTTAAGAGAAAAACACGAGTAAAACAAAAAGGAAAGAAAAGAAAAAAATACAGGAATAGTATGTACCTCTCATTATTTATTAGGGTTCTTCTGTAAATTTCTCACCCGCTTAAATATTTTTTTCAGCAACTGGATCAACTATATACAACCTCCTTTTATTTATTAGGCTTTTTATCTGTAAATTTTCTACCCCTGAAATATTTGTCTTAGAAACTGGATATCTCTCTCTATATATATATATATATATATATATATATATATATATATATATATATATATAAATAATTGGTCCAGTGGCTAAGAAAAATATTTGTGAGGTAGAGATATTTACAGAGGAAGCCAAATAAATAAAAGAAGGTTGAAGGAAGAGGAGGGCGTTTAGATAGTTTATCAGTTGCTAAGAAAAATATTACAGCGTTACAGAAATTTGAAGAAGAAAAAAGCCGTATGAATAAAAGTAGGTTGAATATAGTTTATCCAGTTGCTAAAAAAAATATTTCAGCGGTAAAGAAATTTACGGAAGAAGCCTAATGAATAAAGGAAGGTTGAAAGAAGAGAATAGCGTTTTAGATCGTATAATAAATAAAAGGAGGTTATATATAGTTAATCAGTTGCTAAGAAAAATATTGCAGCGCTAGAAAATTTTACAGAAGAAAAAGTCTAATAAATAAAACGAGGTTGAAGCCAGCGGCGACCGTATATATATATATATATATATATATATACATATATCTATATATATATATATATATATATATATATATATATATATATATATATATATATATATATATCATATAATTCATAATGTAAACCAGTACAAGAAGATTTTTTTTTTTTAGTCCGGCCAAGAATTATTAACGTTCACAACACCAAAATCCGATATGTTTTTCTTAACTGTCTTTTAAGAAAAAAATGAGTAAAATAAAAGGAAAGAAAAGAAAAATATAGGAATAGTATGTACCTCTATATATATATATATATATATATATATATATATATATATATATATATATATATATATATATATATATATATATATATCACTTTAATTCACCGTACGAAATGTAATCCAGTACAACGAAGATTTATTTTTGTTTTTTTCTTTAGTCCGGCCAAGAATTATTAACGTCCACAACACCAAAACCGTCCGATATGTTTTTTCTTAACTGTCTTTTAAGAGAAAAACACGAGTAAAACAAAAAGGAAAGAAAAGAAAAAATACAGGAATAGTATGTACCTCTCATTATTTATTAGGGTTCTTCTGTAAATTTCTCACCCGCTGAAATATTTTTTTCAGCAACTGGATCAACTATATACAACCTCCTTTTATTTATTAGGCTTTTTTTCTGTAAATTTTCTACCCCTGAAATATTTGTCTTAGAAACTGGATCAACTATATATATATATATATATATATATATATATATATATATATATATATATATATATATATATATATATATATATATATAAATAATTGGTCCAGTGGCTAAGAAAAATATTTGTGAGGTAGAGATATTTACAGAGGAAGCCAAATAAATAAAAGGAGGTTGAAGGAAAAGGAGAGCGTATAAATAGTTTATCAGTTTATAAGTAAAATATTACAGCGTTAGAGAAATTTGAAGAAGAAAAAAGCCGTATCAATAAAAGTAGGTTGTATATAGTTTATCCAGTTGCTAAAAAAAATATTTCAGCGGTAGAGAAATTTACGGAAGAAGCCTAATGAATAAAGGAAGGTTGAAAGAAGAGAATAGCGTTTTAGATAGTATAATAAATAAAAGGAGGTTGTATATAGTTAATCAGTTGCTAAGAAAAATATTGAAGCGCTAGAGAAATTTACAGAAGAAAAAGCGTAATAAATAAAATGAGGTTGAAGGAAGAGTATAGTTTATCCAGTTGCTAAAAAAAATATTTCAGCGGTAGAGAACTTTACGGAAGAAGCCTAATGAATAAAGGGACGTTGTAAGAAGAGAATAGCGTTTTAGATAGTATAATAAATAAAAGGAGGTTATATATAGTTAATCAGTTGCTAAGAAAAATATTGCAGCGCTAGAGAATTTTACAGAAGAAAAAGCCTAATAAATAAAATGAGGTTGAAGGAAGAGGATAGCGTATATATATATATATATATATATATATATATATATATATATATATATATATATATATATATATATATAGTTGATCCAGTTGGTAAGGAAAATATTGCAGCAGTAAAGAAATTTACAGAAGAAATAGCCTAATATATAAAAGGAGGTTGAAGGAAGAGGCTAGCATATATAGGTATATGTATATGTATATATATATATATATCTATATATATATCTATATATATATATATATATATATATATATTTGGTCCAGTTGCTAAGAAAGTTATTTCAGCGGTAGAGAAATTTACAAAAGCCTAATAAATAAATAAAAGAAGGCTTAGTTGATGAGTTGCTAAGAGAAATATTGCCGCGTTAGAGAAATTTACAGAAGGAAAATGCATAATAAATAAAAGTAGGTTGAAGGAAGAGGATAGCGTGAATATATATATATATATATATATATATATATATATATATATATATATATATATATATATATCACTTTAATTCACCGTACGAAATGTAATCCAGTACAACGAAGATTTATTTTTGTTTTTTTCTTTAGTCCGGCCAAGAATTATTAACGTCCACAACACCAAAACCGTCCGATATGTTTTTTCTTAACTGTCTTTTAAGAGAAAAACACGAGTAAAACAAAAAGGAAAGAAAAGAAAAAATACAGGAATAGTATGTACCTCTCATTATTTATTAGGGTTCTTCTGTAAATTTCTCACCCGCAGAAATATTTTTCTCAGCAACTGGATTAACTATAAACAACCTCCTTTTATTTATTAGGTTTTTGTAAATTTTTCTATATATATATATATATATATATATATATATATATATATATATATATATATATATATATATATATATATATATATATATATATATATATATAAATAATTGGTCCAGTGGCTAAGAAAAATATTTGTGAGGTAGAGATATTTACAGAGGAAGCCAAATAAATAAAAGGAGGTTGAAGGAAAAGGAGGGCGTATAGATAGTTTATCAGTTGCTAAGAAAAATATTACAGCGTTAGAGAAATTTGAAGAAGAAAAAAGCCGTATCAATAAAAGTAGGTTGTATATAGTTTATCCAGTTGCTAAAAAAAATATTTCAGCGGTAGAGAAATTTACGGAAGAAGCCTAATTAATAAAGGAAGGTTGAAAGAAGAGAATAGCGTTTTAGATAATATAATAAATAAAAGGAGGTTGTATAAAGTTAATCAGTTGCTAAGAAAAATATTGAAGCGCTAGAGAAATTTACAGAAGAAAAAGCGTAATAAATAAAATGAGGTTGAAGGAAGAGTATAGTTTATCTAGTTGCTAAAAAAAATATTTCAGCGGTAGAGAACTTTACGGAAGAAGCCTAATGAATAAAGGGACGTTGTAAGAAGAGAATAGCGTTTTAGATAGTATAATAAATAAAAGGAGGTTATATGTAGTTAATCAGTTGCTAAGAAAAATATTGCAGCGCTAGAGAATTTTACAGAAGAAAAAGCCTAATAAATAAAATGAGGTTGAAGGAAGAGGATATATATATATATATATATATATATATATATATATATATATATATATATATATATATATATATATATATATATATATATATATATATATATATATCTTTTTAATTCACCGTACGAAATGTAATCCAGTACAACGAAGATTTATATTTGTTTTTTTCTTAAGTCCGGCCAAGAATTATTAACGTCCACAACACCAAAACCGTCCGATATGCTTTTTCTTAACTGTCTTTTAAGAGAAAAACACGAGTAAAACAAAAAGGAAAGAAAAGAAAAAATACAGGAATAGTATATACCTCTCATTATTTATTAGGGTTCTGTAATTTCTCACTGAAATATTTTTTCAGCAACTGATCAACTATATAACCTCCTTTTATTTATTAGGCTTTTATCTGTAAATTTATATATATATATATATATATATATATATATATATATATATATATATATATATATATATATATATATATATATATATATATATATATATATATATATATAAATAATTGGTCCAGTGGCTAAGAAAAATATTTGTGAGGTTGAGATATTTACAGAGGAAGCCAAATAAATAAAAGGAGGTTGAAGGAAAAGGAGGGCGTTTAGATAGTTTATCGGTTGCGAAGAAAAATATTACAGCGTTAGAGAAATTTGAAGAAGAAAAAAGCCGTATCAATAAAAGTAGGTTGTATATAGTTTATCCAGTTGCTAAAAAAAATATTTCAGCGGTGGAGAAATTTACGGGAGAAGCCTAATTAATAAAGGAAGGTTGAAAGAAGAGAATAGCGTTTTAGATAATATAATAAATAAAAGGAGGTTGTATATAGTTAATCAGTTGCTAAGAAAAATATTGCAGCGCTAGAGAATTTAAAGACGAAAAAGCCAAATAAATAAAATGAGGTTGAAGGAAGACGATAGCATAATATATAAATATATATATATATATATATATATATATATATATATATATATATATATATATATATATATATATATATATATATATATATATATATATATATATATATAATTCTCCGTAGGAAATGTAATCCAGTACAACGAAGATTTATTTTGTTTTTCTTTAGTCCAGCCAAGAATTATTAACGTCCACAACACCAAAACTGTCTGATATGTTTTTCTTAGCTGTCTTTTAAGAGAAAAACACAGTAAAACAAAAGGAAAGAAAAAGAAAATACAGGAATAGAATGTACCTCTCATTATTCATTAGATTCTTCTGTAAATTTCTCACTTAAATATTTTTTCAGCAACTGGATCAACTATATACAACCTCCTTTTATTTATTAGGCTTTTTTAGTTTCTACCCTGAAAATATTGTCTTGTGAAATTATATATATATATATATATATATATATATATATATATATATATATATATATATATATATATATATATATATATATATATATATATATATATATATATATATATATATATAAGACAAATATTTCAGGGGTAGAAAATTTACAGAAAAAAAGCCTAATAAATAAAAGGAGGTTGTATATAGTTGATCCAGTTGCTGAAAAAAATATTTCAGCGGTAGAGAACTTTACGGAAGAAGCCTAATGAATAAAGGTACGTTGTAAGAAGAGAATAGCGTTTTAGATAGTATAATAAATAAAAGGAGGTTGTATATAGTTAATCAGTTGCTAAGAAAAATATTGCAGCGCTAGAGAATTTTACAGAAGAAAAGGCCTAATAAATAAAATGAGGTTGAAGGATATATATATATATATATATATATATATATATATATATATATATATATATATATATATATATATATATATATATATATATATATATATATATATATATATATATATATATATATATATATATATATATATATATATATATATATATATAATGTAATCCAGTACAACGAAGATTTATTTTTGTTTTTCTTTAGTCCGGCCAAGAATTATTAACGTCCACAATACCAAAACCGTCCGATATGTTTTTCTTAACTGTCTTTAAGAGAAAACACGAGTAAAACAAAAGGAAAGAAAAGAAAAATACAGGAATAGTATATACCTCTCATTATTTATTAGGGTTCTTCTGTAAATTTCTCACATGCTTAAATATTTTTTTCAGCATCTGGATCAACTATATACAACCTCCTTTTATTTATTAGGTTTTTTCTGAAATATTTATATATATATATATATATATATATATATATATATATATATATATATATATATATATATATATATATATATATATATAAAATTGGTCCAGTGGCTAATAAAAATATTTGTGAGGTAGAGATATTTACAGAGGAAGCCAAATAAATAAAAGGAGGTTGAAGGAAGAGGAGGGCGTTTAGATAGTTTATCAGTTGCTAAGAAAAATATTACACCGTTAGAGAAATTTTCAGAAGAAAAAAGCCGTATCAATAAAAGTAGGTTGTATATAGTTTATCCAGTTGCTAAAAAAAAATATTTCAGCGGTAGAGAAATTTACGGAAAAAGCCTAATGAATAAAGGAAGGTTGAAAGAAGAGAATAGCGTTTTAGATAGTATAATAAATAAAAGGAGGTTGTATATAGTTAATCAGTTGCTAAGAAAAATATTGAAGCGCAAGAGAAATTTATAGAAGAAAAAGCGTAATAAATAAAATGAGGTTGAAGGAAGAGTATAGTTTATCGAGTTGCTAAAAAAAATATTTCAGCGGTAGAGAACTTTACGGAAGAAACCTAATGAATAAAGGGACGTTGTAAGAAGAGAATAGCGTTTTAGATAGTATAATAAATAAAAGGAGGTTATATATAATTAATCAGTTGCTAAGAAAAATATTGCAGCGATAGAGAATTTTACAGAAGAAAAAGCCTAATAAATAAAATGAGGTTGAAGGAAGAGGATAGCGTATATATATATATATATATATATATATATATATATATCTATATAAATATATATATATATATATATATCTATATATATATATATATATATATATATATATATATATATATATATATATATATATATATATATATATATATATATATATATATATATATATAATTAGTCCAGTTGCTCAGAAAAATATTTGTAAGGTAGAGAAATTTACAGAAGAAAAAGCCTAATAAATAAAAGGAGGTTGAAGGAAGAATATATATATATATATATATATATATATATATATATATATATATATATATATATATATATATATATATATATATATATATATATATATATATATATATATATATATATATATATATATATATATATATATATATATATATAGATATATTTATATATATAAATAAAATATATAATATATATATATATATATATATATATATATATATATATATATATATATATATATATATATATATATATATATATATATATATATATATATATATATATATATATAATTCACTATGAAATGTAATCCAGAACAACGAAGATATATTTTTGTTTTTTTCTTTAGTCCGGTCAAGAATTATTAAAGTCCACAACACCAAAACCGTCCGATATGTTTTTTCTTAACTATCTTTTAAGAGAAAAACACGAGTAAAACAAAGATGAAAAGGAAAGAAAAGAAAAAAATATAGGAATAGTATGTACCTCTCATTATTTATTAGGGTTCTTCTGTAAATTTCTCACCCGCTGAAATATTTTTCTCAGCAACTGGATTAACTATATATATATATATATATATATATATATATATATATATATATATATATATATAAATATATATATATATATATATATATATATATATATATATATATATATATATATATATATATATATATATATATATATATATATATATATATATATATGTAATATTTATTTTGTTTTTTCTTAGTCCGGTCAAGAATTATTAAACGTCACACAACACCAAACCGTCTGATATGTTTTTCTTAACTGTCTTTTAAGAGAAAAACACAGTAAAAACAAGATGAAAAGGAAAGAAATAAAAAATAAAGGAAGAATATTATTATCTCATTATTTATAATTATTCTGTAAATTTGTAAATTTCTCCAATAGCTGAATATTTTCCTTAACTGGATAACTATGCAACCTCCTTTTATTAGAGCTTTTTCTGTAAATTTTACCCTGAAATATTTGTTTTTAGAAACTGATCATATATATATATATATATATATATATATATATATATATATATATATATATATATATATATATATATATATATATATATATATATATATATATATATATATATATATATAATTGGTCCTATAGCTAGAAAAAATATTTGTGAGGTAGATATTTACAGAGAGCAAATAAATAAAAGGAGGTTGAAGGAAAAGGAGGGCGTATAGATAGTTTATCAGTTGCTAAGAAAAATATTACAGCGTTAGATAAATTTGAAGAAGAAAAAGCCGTATCAATAAAAGTAGGTTGTATATAGTTTATCCAGTTGCTAAAAAAAATATTTCAGCGGTAGAGAAATTTACGGAAGAAGCCTAATTAATAAAGGAAGGTTGAAAGAAGAGAATAGCGTTTTAGATAATATAATAAATAAAAGGAGGTTGTATATAGTTAATCAGTTGCTAAGAAAAATATTGAAGCGCTAGAGAAATTTACAGAAGAAAAAGCGTAATAAATAAAATGAGGTTGATGGAAGAGTATAGTTTATCCAGTTGCTAAAAAAAATATTTCAGCGGTAGAGAACTTTACGGAAGAAACCTAATAAATAAAGGGACGTTGTAAGAAGAGAATAGCGTTTTAGATAGTATAATAAATAAAAGGAGGTTACATATAGTTAATCAGTTGCTAAGAAAAATATTGCAGCGCTAGAAATTTTACAGAAAAAGCCTAATAAATTATATATATATATATATATATATATATATATATATATATATATATATATATATATATATATATATATATATATATATATATATATATATATATATATATATATATATATATATATATATATATATATATATATATATATATATATATATATATATATATATATATATATATATATATATATATAACTTTAATTCACCGTACGTAATGTAATCCAGTGTAACAAAGATATATTTTTGTTTTTTTCTTTAGTCCGGCCAAGAATAATTAACGTCCACAACACCAAAACGGTCCGATATGTTTTTTCTTAACTGTCTTTTAAGAGAAAACACGAGTAAAACAAAAATGAAAAGGAAAGAAAAGAAAAATACAGGAATAGTATGTACCTCCCATTATTTATTAAGGTTCTTCTTTAATTTCTCACCCGCTGAAATATTTTTCAGCAACTGGATCAACTGTAAAACCTCCTTAATCTATTAGGCTTTTTCTCGAAATTTTATATATATATATATATATATATATATATATATATATATATATATATATATATATATATATATATATATATATATATATATATATATATATATATATATATATATAATCGGTCCAGTGGCTAAGACAAATATTTGTGAGGTAGAGATATTTACAGAGAAAGCCAAATAAATAAAAGGAGGTTGAAGGAGGAGGAGGGCGTTTAGATAGTTTATCACTTGCTAAGAAAAATATTACAGCGTTAGAGAAATTTGTAGAAGAAAAAAGCCTAATCAATAAAAGTAGGTTGTATATAGTTTATCCATTGCTAAACAAAATATTTCAGCGGTAGAGAAATTTACAGAAGAAGCCTAATGAATAAAGGGAGGTTGAAAGAAGAGAATAGCGTTTTAGATAGTATAATAAATAAAAGGAGGTTGTATATAGTTAAACAGTTGCTAAGAAAAATATTGCAGCGCTAGAAAATTTACAGAAGAAAAAGCCTTATAAATAAAATGAGGTTGAAGGAAGAGGATATATATATATATATATATATATATATATATATATATATATATATATATATATATATATATATATATATATATATATATATATATATATATATATATATATATATATATATATATATATATATATATATATATATATATATATATATATATATATATATATATATATATAAATTATAAAAGGAAAGAAAAGTATATATATATATATATATATATATATATATATATATATATATATATATATATATATATATATATATATATATATATATATATATATATATATATATATATATATATATATATATATATATATATATATATATATATATATATATATATATATATATATATATATATATATATATATATATATATATATATATATATATATATATATATATATATATATATATATATATATATATATATATATATATATATATATATATATATATATATATATATATATATATATATATATATATATATATATATATATACAACAAAGATTTATTTTTGTTTTTCTTTAGTCCGGTTTAGAATTATTAACGTCCACAACACCAAAACTGTCCGATATGTTTTTTCTTAACTGTCTTTTAAGAGAAAACACGAGTAAAACAAAGATCAAAGGAAAGAAAGAAAAATACAGGAATAGTATGTACCTCTATTATTTATTAGGTTCTTCTGTAAATTTCTCAGCTGAAATATTTTTTCAGCAACTGGATCAACAATATAAACCTCCTCCTTATTTATATATATATATATATATATATATATATATATATATATATATATATATATATATATATATATATATATATATATATATATATATATATATATATATATATATATAATTGGTCCAGTGGCTAAGAAAATATTTGTGAGGTAGAGATATTTACAGAAAGCCAAATAAATAAAAGGAGGTTGAAGGAGAGGAGGGCGTTTAGATAGTTTATCAGTTGCAAAGAAAAATATTACAGCGTTAGAGAAATTTGAAGAAGAAAAAATTCTAATAAATAGAAGTAGGTTGTATATAGTTTATCCAGTTGCAAAAAAAAAATATTTCAGCGGTAGAGAAATTTACGGAAGAAGCCTAATGAATAAAGGAAGGTTGAAAGAAGAGAATAGCGTTTTAGATGATATAATAAATAAAAGGAGGTTGTATATAGTTAATCAGTTGCTAAGAAAAATATTGAAGCGCTAGAGAAATTTACAGAAGAAAAGCGTAATAAATAAAATGAGGATGAAGGAAGAGTATAGTTTATCCAGTTGCTAAAAAAATATTTCAGCAGTAGAACTTTACAGAGAAGAGCTACAATATAAAAAAGGGACGTATATATATATATATATATATATATATATATATATATATATATATATATATATATATATATATATATATATATATATATATATATATATATATATATATATATATATATATATATATATATATATATATATATATATATATATATATATATATATATATATATATATATATATATATATATATATATATATATATATATATATATATATATATATATATATATATATATATATATATATATATATATATATATATATATATATATATATATATATATATATATATCACTTTAATTCACCGTACGTAATGTTATCCAGTATAACGAAGATTTATTTTTGTTTTTTTCTTTAGTCCGGTCAAGAATTATTAACGTCCTCAACACCAAAACCGTCCGATATGTTTTTTCTTAAGAGTCTTTTAAGAGGAAAACACGAGTAAAACGAAGACGAAAAGCTAAGAAAAGAAAAATACAGGAATTGTATGTACCTCCCTTTATTTATTAGGGTTCTTCTGTAAATTTCTCAACCGGTGAAATAGTTTTATTAGCAACTGGATCAACTATATACAACCTCCTTTTATTAATTAGGCTTTTTTTCTGTAAATTTTCTACATATGTATATATATATATATATATATATATATATATATATATATATATATATATATATATATATATATATATATAGAAAAATATTGCAGCAGTACAGAAATTTACAGATGAAACAACGTAATAAATAAAAAGGAGGATAGCGTATATATATATATATATATATATATATATATATATATATATATATATATATATATATATATATATATATATATATATATATATATATATATATATATATATATATATATATATATATATATATATATATATATATATATATATATATATATATATATATATATATATATATATATATATATATATATATATATATATATATATATATATATATATAAATATAGAAATTTACAGAAGAAATAATAAATAAAAGTAGGTTGAAGGAAGAGGTATGTGTGTGTATATATATATATATATATATATATATATATATATATATATATATATATATATATATATATATATATATATATATATATATATATATATATATATATATATATATATATATATATATATATATATATATATATTATTTTTCAGAAAATATGTTCGTCATGTGCATAAGGTATAAAATAAATTGTATTCATATGCCTAACTATAAGTATTGTACTACAAAATATAATGCAGTCTCATGTACAGGACTTCACAGAATATAAATATGTGGATGAAAAGAGGGTGCGGTGATGACGGGAAGGTCGGGAAAGTTTGTGGCGTCTGAAATGCGCGCACGAACGGCAGCTTGGCAGTGTAAGGGTTAAAAGATCTAATCACACTTGAAGCATTGTAAATAGTGGACTTTTTTTTTAGTAGCCGGCTTTTTTTATAGTTTCCTTTTTTTATATGCCCTTGTGCTGTCTCCTTTGCTGTAATGAAAAAAAAAAGACGTTGGGAAAGGTCTTTGGTATGGAGATGACAAATATGAACAGATGAAAACTAATGAAATAAAGACTGATGAAGAAATAACCGATAACAACTGATGATAGAGACATAAATAAAGATCTAATTGCACCTGACCCAAATCAATTAAGAAGTACAAACACCTGGCGAGACTCGAATGTTTCTTTTATTTCGACCACGTATTAATGAAAGCTTTGAACACTGAGAACACACCCAAGCAATTGAACCCTCATAACAGAAGCTCGCCTGGAAAACGTACTAATGAAAAGCAATTCATCTGATCGTTGCATTAGTACAGGTGTTGACGCGAATTGGGGAAGGACAGTAACCGGGAAATCGTATCTCTTTTGGGGCGTAATGAGACGACCAGGAAGAATAGGAGATGAAGATAATGTGAAGTGAAAGGGAAAATTAGAAAGGGGAAGTATACAAAATCATAAGTGGGTCATTCTTCAATCCCTCAAAAATAAATAAATAAATAAATAACAAAAAATTGTGCCACCCCCTCCCCCCTCAACCCCCCCCCAAAAAAAAAGAAAAATGCTTCTTATATTCTTCAATCCCTCAAAACAACAACAACCCCTACCTCTTAAGAACTGTCGATCTTTCTCAAGCCCCAAACATAACTATTAAACTGCCTCATATCTTCCCCTACCCCAGAAAAAAAATATACAAAAACTGCCTCATCTTTCTCTTATGCCGCCTCCCCCCCAAAATCGGTTCATCTCCGTCCCGCCCCCTCAAAAATCAGCTTGTTATCTTGCATAGACACCCCCCAATTTTTTTTTACAGCAAAGGAGACAGTACAAGGGCAAAAAAAAGAAGAAAAAAAAGGAAACAATAATGAAAAAAAAAAAAAAAACGCGTTATCATCTTAATTTACCCTCAAAAAGTTAGATTACCTTCCCCAAAGACCCCCCAAAAATGCGAGCTGATCTTCTTCAACAACCCCAAAAAGTAATAGAAAAAAATGTCTTTAATCTTCCTCTACACATCCACCACCTTAAGAAATCTAGGCCGCCTCCCGTCCTTCATGAATCACCACATAGAGTATTTAGAGTAATGCCTTTCGGACGGACTGGCCTCATTAAGATTACGGTAATATCAGTGTTAATTGCCCATTTATTTGGTGCTATCTCTCTCTCTCTCTCTCTCTCTCTCTCTCTCTCTCTCTCTCTCTCTCTGATATGTTTGTTTTCCCCTTTCTTTTTCTCCTAATTTCTTAGTTTTTGTCTCCTCCTTTGTTTTGCAGTCCTCCATCTTTATCTGTCTCCATTTCTCTCTCTCTCTCTCTCTCTCATTTGTTTGTTTTCGCCTTTCTTTTCTCCAAATTTCTTGTTTTTTGTCTTCCTTTCTTTTGCCTTCCTCTCTCTCTCTCTCTACTACGTCATCACATATCTAAAAACAGTTTTCCATAATAAAACAGAACTGTATAACCAGCAAAAAAAAAATGAACATAGACACTTTTCAAAAACAAAATCACATTAAAAATAAACGAAAAAAAATTGTTACACCGTACTTAAATTTAGCAGAGCGTTTCCAAACAATGCTACAGTTTACTCTGAAAGGAGATTACGCACACAATACTTCCGTTTGCCATAGAACAACATTAAAAACACGACAGAAAACGGGGTAATAACTTCCACCTCGCTCCCATTTTCTTTGTATCACGTTTTCTGCGCTCTCTTTTCATTTTCCCCCCATGCTAAGCTTCTATGCACACAATACTTTCGTCTGCCATAAAACAACACTAAAAACACAACAGAAAATGGGGTAATAACTTCCACCTGTCTCCCATTTTCTTTGTATCACGTTTACTGCGCGCTCCTTTCATTTCCTCCAAACGTTAAAGCTCTGAGCACACAATACTTTCGTTTGCCATAAAACAACATTAAAACAACAGAAAACGGGGTAATAATACTTCCGCCTTGCTCCCATTTTCTGCGCAATCTTCATTTTCTGCCTATGCTAAGCCTCTACGCACACAATACTTTTGTCTGCCGTAAAACAACACTAAAAACACAACAGAAAATGGGGTAACAACTTCCACCTCGCTCCCATTTTCTTTGTTTCAGGTATTCCGCGCGCTTTTCATCATTTTACATCGACGTTAAGGTCCCTCCTAATTGCAGTGTTTTAATAGTGCGATAAAACACAAGAGTAAAACAGGAGGGAAGCCCAAAGCGGCCCAAACACCGATGCACTCCTCTCTGGTTTCCCTTTTTTCCCTCCCTGCAAGCATCTCACTTCCCCTCGCTTTCATTCTTTATCCTTTTCCCCTCTCTCTCTCTCTCTCTCTCTCTCTTCCGGTCAATTCACCGACATCGTTTGGAAATTCTCTCCTCCTCCTCCTCCTCCTCCTGTCTATCTGTCTGTTTTTATGTAGGCTATGTATGTTTGTTTATAAATGTATGTTCGTGAGTTTGTGTCTGATTCTGTCTGTCTGTTTTCCGTCTGTGTTTGTCTGTCTATCTTTATTCTCTCTCTCTCTCTCTGTCTTGTTATGACACAGGGCCGACATTCTCCGTAAAATACAAGGTTTAATCCATTCCCTGTCAAAAGAGAGAGAGAGAGAGAGAGAGAGAGAGAGAGAGAGAGAGAGAGAGAGAGAGAGAGAGAGAGAGAGAGAGAGAGAGAGAGAGAGAGAGAGAGAGAGAGAAACTCACACTTAACCCCTCCCCACACACACACACACACACACGCACACACACTCATACTTTTTACCCGGTATCATATTAATAAATAAAAAAACGCACAAAGTTAAATAAAGAATAAAACAATAATGGAAGTGGTGATGAAGATGGACCCAGTAAGAAAAAAAAAACAATAACTCCGCTTAAAGACAATATTATGCCGTTAACGTTTCTCTTTCCTTACACAAGTTGAACAGAAGGAAAACAATCTTACCAAAAACTAACGGAGAAAGACAATGATAAAGAAAAAATATAATCAAAACTAAGGCAATAATCGAAAAAATAACATTAACAAGACACTAAATAAAAAGACAATAACAAAAAAATAACAAAAAAAATAACCAAAAGAAACAATTACTAAAAAGAAAAAAAGGGAAATAAATGTGAAAATGAATAACCAAGAAAAAAATAACCATAAAAATAACCAAAAAAAATTTACCAAGAAGAAAAAAAAGAAAAGAAAAAATCAAAATAAAATAACCAAGAAAAAAAATAACCAAAGAAATAAAACAATACAAAAAATAACAAAAAAAGATTAACCAAAAAACAAAAAAACAATAAAACAAAAAATAACCACAACAGAAAAAAAAAAGAAAATTCACACACATCAACATTCTACCTTTACCTGTTCATGTCACAGGTAAACACTTAAGCCTTTTTCCGTTCCATAAGTTGACGCAGGTATTGTAAGGCAGAGAAAGGATAAGTGCTTTGAAGATTTACCTTTGTGCGATTTGAATATCCAGGTAAAAAGCAGGTATTTTTATTTTCTATGTAAATGTTTTTGATTATATGGTTGGTCGTCTCTCTCTCTCTCTCTCTCTCAAACACACAAAAAAGCGAGTATACCACATTTTAAACACTCAAATTTAGGATATTACAGAAAAAAGTGTGTGTGTGTGTGTGTGTGTGTGTGTGTGTGTGTGTGTGTCCACGCTTACCTGTCAGCGTTGAGGGTGACGCTGATTGGCGAGTCGTTGGGTCCAGAATGTTACCTGTCCGTCTGTCTGTCTTGCCGGCGCACCTGTCAAGAGGAAGGGAAATATGTAGTTGCGTGAACATCAATTAACCTGGTAGCAGCGGGGATCATGCTTCTTAATCGTCCCTCCAAGCTAGGAAAATGAGAAAAAATCACCCCTCACACAAACCACTTCATAATAATATCAAAGCATTTGTGATCAGATTATATATCATCTATTTTTTGGGGTTTATATCATGGCACAAATTTGGCCCGTCGCTGCTACCGGGTTAAGACGCCTAGCAAAAAAAAATATTACCGAGAGAATGGGAATAAGACAGAACTATGGAGGTGAGTCAACAATGTATCAATCCCACAACAACAAAATACAAGTTACAGAATGAGGAAAAGACAAATAATGAAGGTGTGGAAACTCAAGTAAACAAGGAGGACTAAAACAAACAAATAAGTAAATATTATTTATGCGAAAAAGAGAAAACGAGCGAGTAAATGATAGAAATATAGAACAATCAAAATAAAGAAATGAAAAATGAGAGATAAGAAACACATGATAAAAAATGACAAGGTGAATAACTATGATAATGTACCGGGTGAGGAAGCAAGAAAAAAAATATTATGAATTCAAAGTTGTGTGAAATTTCCATGACTTTCTAGACACCTCTCAGCAAATTTCAACATAAATCAAAACTTTCCTGAAATTCAAAACGCTTAAAAGTGTCACAAGTTTGAGAATTCCGGTAAACAATATGAGGAAGAGGAGGAAGACGGAGAACATGAAAACAACAATCTATTCCATTAACATACCATCAAACTACTTCTCCACAATGTTCAGAAAAGACGAAGCAGAAATTTGAAAGAAAACTCGATTATGATAGGTTTGAGAATTCCGGTAAACAATAATAAGAGGAGGAGGAAGACGAAGAACACCAAATCAACAATCTATTCCATTAACATACCATCAAACTGCTTCTTCATAACGTTAAAAAAAGACAGAGGAGGATTGTGACAGAAAACTCAATCATGATAGGTTTGAGAATTCCGGTAAACAATAAGAGGAGGAGGAGGAAGACGAAGAACACAAAAACAACAATCTATTCCATTAACATACCATCATACTGCTTCTTCATAACGTTAAAAAAAGACAGAGGAAGATTGTGAAAGAAAACTCAATTATAACTGGTTTTAGAATTTCGACTAACAACACAAAGAAAAGGGAGAAAACAAAAATGCAAAGATCAATGCCATTAACATATCAAAAAACAGCTTCCCCATAATGACAAGCGAAGAGGAAAGCGAAATGTAACAAAAAAATAATTATCACAGGTTTGAGAATTCCAGTTAACGAGGAAGTTAACGAGTTATACGAGGAAGAGAAAGGAGGAAAAGAAAACAAAACCAACGACCTCTTCATTAAAACACCATTCTCATCATCATCAAACTGTTTTCCTATTATGTGCTGAAGGCAAAAGACGAACATGACAAACTTAATTATGACAGGTTTAAGAATTCCAGTTAACAATACGAGGAAGAGAAAGAATAATAATAACAAAGCATAACCGTCTGCCATAAAACCACATAAAAAACACAACAGAAAACGGGGTGATAACTTCCACCTCGCTCCCATTTTCCTTTTACGTTAAGCTTCTACGTACACAACACTTCCGTCTGCCATAAAACCACATAAAAAAAACACACAACAGAAAACGGGGTGATAACTTCCACCTCGCTCCCGTTTTCTTTGTATCACGTTTTCTGCGCGCTCTTTTCATTTTCCCTCTACGTTAAGCTTCTACGCACACAACACTTCCGTCTGCCATAAAACAACATTAAAAAACAGGTCTTCATTTACACAGCATCGTCCTCATCAAACTGCTTTCCCATTATATGCTGAAGACGGAGGAACATGACAAACTCGAATATCACAGGTTTTAGAATTCCAGTTAATACGAGGAATAGGAAGAAGAAGAAAACGCACCCAACGACCTCTTCATTATCAAATCATCAAACTGCTTTCCCATTATGTGCTGAAGACGAAGCCGGAACGTGGCGGGAAAGTCTTATACCACGAACTGCAAATGTGAAATGTTGTCGCGTTCGTCACTAAACATAATTAACCGAGCTTCGTGTTCAGACGTCAAGGAAGGATAATTATTTAATATTACAAGAACATACATACAAGAAAATGAGATGCAATTAGGTCGCCTTAGCGCAATAAACTTGAAGGGAAACTGTTGAAAATATGCTCTGATTAATAATTGGCCGAGAAAGCTAATTAAAACTGCATGCAACACACACACACACACACACACACACACACACACACACACACACACACACACACACATAAGCTGACAAAACTTCTCCTTTAATTAGTCTTTCTTGTGTGTGTGTGTGTGTGTGTGTGTGTGTGTGTGTGAAAATATATTTGAGAGAGAGAGAGAGAGAGAGAGAGAGAGAGAGAGAGAGAGAGAGAGAGAGAGAGAGAGAGAGAGAGAGAGAGAGAGAGAGAGAGAGAGAGAGAGAGAGAGAGAGAGAGAGAGAGAGAGAGAGAGAGAGAGAGACTTTATCCCTAATTAGCAAAGAACAAGACAGGTATGTGTGTGTGCGTGCGTGCGTGTGTGTGGGTGCGTGGGTGTGTAATTTCCCCTTCCTATTTGTCATAATCACCTTCGTAAAACATTATTTTATTTTATTCTTCATTTTCCGCTTTAAAATTCTCTAAGTCCTTTTGATTACCTTGTGTTTGCCTGTCTATTAATTGCTTCGTTTACCTGTTCGCATATCAACCTATCTATCTGTCCAAGCTTTATCTATCTGGTTATCTACTGAATTATCTATCTATCTATATATCTACCCTCGTTATCACTTATCAACCAATCAATAAATCTATCTACAAGCCTCTCAACCCTTTACTTATCTATCTATCTATCTATCGATCTATATACCTGTCAATCCGTTACCTATCTGTCTATCTATCTATCTATTTATCTATCTGTATGTCTGCCTATCTATCTATCTTTCTATCTACCATTTGGAATATTGTCAAAGTCCTTCTTCCTTGTTTTAATCAAAGTCCACAAAAGACACATTAAATTAATCTCTCGGTGACGTCCCCCCTCACATTCCACCTCCCTCCCTCCCTCTCTCCCTTCCTTCCTTCTTTTCTCCCTCCCTCCATTCTTTCCTTCTTTTCTCCCTTCCTCCCTTCTGTTTTCCAAGTTCCAATCCACCCTTGCATCTTTCATTTTTGCCTCCTCCTCCTCCTCCTCCTCCTCCTGTCGAGATGCACTCCTCAGGGAAATATATTTAGGAAGGAAAACAAAGGAAGGGAAAGAACGTGAGGAAAAATGTCAGGCTAGTCTCAAGGGAATTTAAACACACGAAGGGGGGAAAAATGTGAAGATGGTGATTATTAAAGAGTAAAGGGGAATAAAGGAGGAGGAGGAGGAGGAGGAGGAGGAATGATAATGAAATGAAAGATGAAAATTTAAGAGGAAAATCAAATATAGGAGAAGAAGGAGGAGGAGGAGGAGGAGGAGGATATGAGGAGGAAGGAAAAAGAGAGGAAAGGTGATAATCAAAGGAGGAAATTAAAATACCGGAGGAAGAGGAGGAGGACGAAGAGGAAAAAAGAAAGATGTTATATATAGAAGGATGGAAAATATCGGATAATGATGATGATGATGAAGAAGAGGAAAGAGAGAAGAAGGAGGATGAGGAAGAGGAGGAGGAGTAGGAGGAGGAAAATTAGAGGGAAAAATATGGGAGAGGGAAAATTGTTTAAAGAGGAAAAAAAACAGGAGATCAAAGACTACCGGGAAAACACGAGGAGGAGGAGGAGGAGGAGGAGGAGGAGAGAGGAAATCGAGTGTGAAGGGGAAAAAAAAGAAAAAAATACAGAATGAAGTGAAAAGTGTGAAAGGTGAATGGAAAAAAAGAAGAGAAAAGAGGAAGAAATAAAATGGATGATAGATAGATAGGTAGATAGATAGATAGACTGATAGATAGAGAGAGAGAGAGAGATGATTCCTGCTTTCCCTTTCCTTTCCTCTTGTTCCTCTCCTCTTTCCTCCCTCCTCCTCCTCCTACTCCTCCTCCTCCTCTTCCTTTCCCCTCTTGATTTAGGTTCATCCCCTTCATCCCTATCTTTAACATATCTCCAATACCCTTCCTCCTCCTCCTCCTCCTTCTCTCTCACCCTCTCCCTTTTCCACAATCCCCAATCAACACTCCCCTCACCCCTTTCATCTTCCCCTCCTCCTCCTCCTTCTTCTCCTCTTCCCCCATTTCCCTTTTCCAAATATCCTCCATTTCTTTACTTTCATTTTTTTTCTTTCCTCTCCCCCATCCATTTCATTCAGTTATTTTCTTATTTTCCTTCTACCTCCTCCATTTCCCTTCTCCAAATGCCTCCCTTCCCTTCCTTTCTTTTACTTCTTCCTATCTTTTCTCATTTCTCCTCTTTCCGTTAACCTATTCTCCTATTCTTTCCCTAATTTCCCCAAAAATAATGTGAAAAGAATATGAAATTGAACAGGAGGAAAGATGAAAAGAGGAAACGAAAGGGAAGAGAATGGAAAAAATAAGAAAACATCACAGAAAAAGAAAATTCAAGGAGAGGAAAAAAGGAAAGTTACAAAAAGGAGGAAAAAGATAGTTTGAGAAAAAAATATAGAGGAAAAGAATAAAGCAGAAAAGAAAGATAAAGAAAGAAGAAAAGGTAAAAGGAAGTCACAAAAAAGAGAAAAAAGAAAGCTTGAAAAAAAGATTAAAGAAAAGAAAAAAGCTGAATAAGAAAGAAAAAGAAAGGAGAAGAAAAAGGTAAAATAGGAAGAATAATCAGAGGAAAGAAAACAACAGAAGGGAGAAAAAAATTAAAGAAAAATGAGGTAAAGAAAAAGAAGAGGAAATGAGAGAGAGAGAGAGAGAGAGAGAGAGAGAGAGAGAGAGAGAGAGAGAGAGAGAGAGAGAGAGAGAGAGAGAGAGAGAGAGAGAGAGAGAGAGAGAGAGAGAGAGAGAGAGAGAGAGAGAGAGAGAGAGAGAGAATCATTAGACAAGTAAGAGGAAAAATAAGAATTGCAGAAGAAAAGAAGCAGAGAAGAAAAGTAAAAAATGAGTAAAAGTGTTGGGAAGACAGAATGAAGGAGGAAATGAAGAAAATGGAGGAGAGGAGGAGGAGGAGGAGAAGGAGGAGATGAGAGAAGAGACACAAAGAAATAATGACTCAAGGAAAGAGAAAAAAAATGAGAAAGGGAGAAAGGAGGAGAAAAGAAAGAGAAAAAAGAGGAGAAAAGAGAGAAAGAAGAGGAGAAAAGAGAGAGAAAGAAGAAATGGAGAGAAAGAAGAAGAATGAAGATTAGAGAAATATAGGAAAATAAAGGAAAATATGAAAGAAAAGGAGAAACAGATAGACGGTAAGAGAGAGAGAGAGAGAGAGAGAGAGAGAGAGAGAGAGAGAGAGAGAGAGAGAGAGAGAGAGAGAGAGAGAGAGAGAGAGAGAGAGAGAGAGAGAGAGAGAGAGAGAGAGAGAGAGAGAGAGAATAAAGAAAAAAAGAGGATTATAGTGAAGAAATCAGAGGAAGGAGAAAGAAGGGGAGGAGAAGGAGAGAAAATAAATTAGGAGGGAAGGTGTTGAAGGGAGAGAAATTCTGATTACAGGTGAGAGAGAGAGAGAGAGAGAGAGAGAGAGAGAGAGAGAGAGAGAGAGAGAGAGAGAGAGAGAGAGAGAGAGAGAGAGAGAGAGAGAGAGAGAGAGAGAGAGAGAGTAAAGAGGAGAGGACAGGTGAGAGAGAGTAAGGTAAGGAGGGGAGGAGGGGAGGAAGGGAAGGTAGGGAGAGAAAGGGAGAGGAAGAAGAGGAGAGGAGGAGGAAAAAAAACAGGGAACATAAGAAAAGATGAGGAAATAAAGTAAACAAAGAAAACAAGACTAAGAATGAGGAAAATAAAGAGGGAAAAAAAAGAGAATAGGAGGAATAAACGGAGATGAAAAAAAGAAAAAAGAAAGCAAAAGGAAAATGAATAGACGGTACGAAGGAGAATTAGAAGAAAGAAAAGGGAATAGGAGATACAGGAAGGGAGGAGGAAGAAAAGGGATAGGTAACGAAAGGGAAGAGGAATAGAAGAAAAGAAGAGAAAACAAAATAGAAAAAATGAAAAAGTGGAAAGGGAAAAAGAAAAGAAATAAAAAAGTAGAAAAACGGGAGGGAAAGAAAGGGGGAGAAGGCAACAAAAGGGAGGATGGAGAAGAAGAGGAAGAGGAGGAAAGGGGAAGAAAAGAGGAGTCGGGAAGGGAGAGTCAATTATGATAAGGGTGAGGGAGAGGGAGGGAGGGTAAAATGAAGTGATGGAGTGAAGGGAAGTGAAAGGGAGAGGGGAGGGGAGGAAGGGAGGGAGAGGAAGAGAGGGAGAGGGAGAGGGGAACAGGGAGGGAGGAAGAAGGAAGAGGAACGGTTGGAAATTAAGAAAGGGAGAGGAAGGGAAGGGAGAAGAAGCCGAGAGAAAAGAATTAAGGGAGAAAGAGAAGGAAAGAGAAGGGAGAAAAGAAATAAAGGAGAGGAAGGAAAGAAAAGGCGGAGAAAAGGGAAATGGAACGAAGAGAGAGAGAGAGAGAGAGAGAGAGAGAGAGAGAGAGAGAGAGAGAGAGAGAGAGAGAGAGAGAGAGAGAGAGAGAGAGAGAGAGAGAGAGAGAGAGAGAGAGAGAGAGAGAGAGAGAGAGAGAGAGAGAGAGAGAGAGAGAGAGAGAGAGAGAGAAGGAAAGCCAGTGTTGTCCCTACTTAAATCTTTCTCTGATCCTCCTTCGAATATATTTTTCCATCATTTATATTTTTCAATTGTCTATATTTTCCTTCGTTGGTCTTAAAAATAATAAACAGCAAATAAAAACAAGAGAGAGAGAGAGAGAGAGAGAGAGAGAGAGAGAGAGAGAGAGAGAGAGAGAGAGAGAGAGAGAGAGAGAGAGATAGAGAGAGAGAGAGAGAGAGAGAGAGAGAGAGAGAGAGAGAGAGAGAGAGAGTAGCCTTGACACTCCATCAGGAACACGACACAGTGGGACTCGTTGTATTTAATGTAGGAAGTGACCATACTCTCTCTCTCTCTCTCTCTCTCTCCGTCCCTGCTTTTCATGAATAACATATTAGTTTGCTACGACATTGTGTGTGTGTGTGTGTGTGTGTGTGTGTGTGTCTTGTTAGTGACCCGCGGCTCATCCATGTTGAAACACACACACACACACACACACACACACACACACACACACACACACACACATACATACATACACACACATACCAACATACAATAACCAATAGAAGCAAAACAGAATCAAAACAAGTCAATTCTGTTTTCATCACGTCAGTTCACGAATCTGAACTTTTGCATTCTAACAGAAAACGACGGATGCGTAGTAATCAACCCTAATCCGTTTTCTTTTCCCCGTTTTCTTTCACCGTCGCGAGGGATTACTAAGCCAGACGAAATGAATAGACAACAAATAAGTTCTCGCCTCGATGACTCGTATTAATTAACGGTAAAGTTGCTTCATAAATCCAGGTATTCTTGTTTATTATGAAGGTTTATTAATCGTGAGTTGCGACCCGGCGCCAAGAGTTCACCTTTAATATAACGAAACAGAGGAGAAGACAATTAAAAGAAAGAAAGAGGGAGGAAAGGAAAAGTTAATCAATGAAGTGAATCTGACTTAAACTTTGTGAATATAAAAGAAAATATCACACAAAACAAATAAAAAAATGAAAATATAAACAAAACAAAGAGGGAGGAAAGGAAAAGATAATCAAGGAGGTGAATCTGACTTAAACTTTGTGAATGTAAAAGAAAATATCACACACAAAACAAATAAAAAAAATCAAAATAAAAACAAAACAAAGAAATGAAAGGAAATAATTAGTGATGTTAATTTGACTTAAACTTTGTGACTGTAAAAGAAAACATCACACAAAACAAATAAAAAAATGAAAATATAAACAAAACAAAGAAATGGAAGGAAATAATCAATGAAGGGAATTTGACTGTTAAACTTTCTGAATGTAAAGGAAAATAATAACACGCAAAACAAGATAAAAAACAAACAAAAAAAGACAAAAACAGGAAAGAAACGAAAGAATCAATGCAGAGAGAGAGAGAGAGAGAGAGAGAGAGAGAGAGAGAGAGAGAGAGAGAGAGAGAGAGAGAGAGAGAGAGAGAGAGAGAGAGAGAGTCGTAATGATGGAATACTAATTTCGATTCACTTCCCCTGGACCAGAAATACTCGCGTTGTTTTCCGCATTAAAACAAAAACAACAACGCTCGCAATAAAAACAAAAGAGCAGCGATAGAGGTTTATGTTTCCAGGATGTATTATATTTATTAACAAAAAAAAAGAACAACAACGCGACTCTGCATTTAAAAGATCACCTGCGTCACTTTCATCAGTACAGGTACACAGAGGGAGAACATGAGGGCACGGCTCTCCTTCATCCTTCACTTTTCCTTCATTTCTCTTCCTCTGTTTACTCTCCTAACACGTCAAAGATAAATATTATGGTTAGTAGCAAGGAGTGACAGAAGAAGAGGAAAGGAAATGAAGAGAAGGAAAGGGATGGGATGGGATGGGAAAGGCAGGGAAGGGAAGGGATGGGAAGGACAGGGAAGGGAAGGGATGGGAAGGAAAGGGATGGGATGGGAAGGAAAGGGAAGGGATGGGAAGGACAGGGAAGGGAAGGGAAGGGAATGAAAGGGAGAGTAACAGAAGGGAAGGGATGTGAAGGGCAGGGAAGGGAAGGGAGAGGAAGGATAAGGAAGAGTTAAGAAGGGGTAGGTTGGGAAAGAATTGCAAGGAAAGGGAAAGGAAGGAAAGGGAAAGTAACAGAAGGGAAGGGCAGGGAAGGGAAGGGAGAGGAAGGATAAGGAAGGGTTAAGAAAGGGAGGGTAAAGAAGGAATTGGAAGGGAAGGAAAGGGAAAGTATTAGAAGGAAAGGGATAGGAAGGTAAAGGGAGGAAAAGGGATAGGAAGAATATTATGGAAAGAAAAGTGAAGTGAGGAAGTAAGATAATGAAAAGGAATGGTACACTATTTTAGAAGAGTCCTCAGGTACGGTTAGGCATATTACCGCACTTTGTAGATGATGATAGTAATGATAGAAGTAGTAGTAGTAATAGTAGTAGTAGTAGTAAAGGAAGCAGGAGATGTATGCGAAAGGAGGATGCTGCAGAGATAACCCATGAAAAAAATAACAGAAAAGATGCTGCTATATAACTACTACTACTACTACTACAACCAATAATAACAATAGGAACAGTAACACGCATCCCTTAATAATAATCTCACTTTTCTAATCTTTCTCATCTCTGCAACCTCGTCCCTGGCAGCATCACTCTAGACCTAATCACACTTTTTCACGTCTCTTGCACGGGTATCATGTCGGTGTCAGATTACGGTGGAGTCGCGTTATATCACAGGCGGGGAAACAAGAAGTCTCTCTCTCTTGTGTGTGACCGGAGCCTGTCTACCTGTCTGTATGCCTGTCAATTATCGATTTCATTCTCTCTCTCTCTCACACACACACACACACCAAAAACAACAGATGAACCCACAACAAAACATACACTCCTAACCACACACACACACACACACACACACACACACACACACACACGCACACACACCTGAGGATCACCTGAGGGTTAATATTTTCCGAAGCATCCCTTTGTGCCAGGTATTTCTTCCCCTGGGAGGAGGAGGAGGAGGAGGAGGAGGAGGAGGAGGAGGAGGAGGAGGAAGAAGAAGAGGAGGAGGAGGAGGAGGTGAGGTGGCGGGGAGGAAAAGGAAAGAAAGAATGCTGAGAGAGAGAGAGAGAGAGAGAGAGAGAGAGAGAGAGAGAGAGAGAGAGAGAGAGAGAGAGAGAGAGAGAGAGAGAGAGAGAGAGAGAGAGAGAGAGAGAGAGAGAGAGAGAGAGAGAGAGAGAGAGAGAGAGAGAGAGAGAGAGAGAGAGAGAGAGAGAGAGAGAGAGAGAGAGAGCGCAGAGGAGTAGAGGCAAAGAGATAACCTGCCTTTATATATTCAAGCTGATGTAGTTATTAAACCACACACACACACACACACACACACACACACACACACACACACACACACACACACAATCAAGCCCAAACCCGCTAATAAAGGAAAAATAACTCCCTCCTTCTTTCCTTCCCTCTCGCCTTTATTTTTCATTTACTTTTTCTTCCCTTTTCTTTCCCATTCCTTCTTTCCTCCATTTTTACCAACCCAAGACAAAAACAAGTAGCGATATTAAACACACACACACACACACACACACACACACACACACACACACACACAGACACTAGCAGGGAGATGAGACACATGGGAGATATTTTTTGGGGGAGTCTTCACTTTCATATCCACTTGAGATTTAATTTTCACATTTTCTTCTCCGACTCTTCTTTATTAAGGGGGTGTGTGGGAGGGAGGGAGGAGGGGAGGGGGGTATGTATGTGTGCGTGTGTGTCTGTGTGTGTGTTAAATCCTCTGCGTGTCTCCTTTTTCTCGTGTCATTAAATCCTCCTCCTCCTCCTTCTATTCACTCTCATTGTCTCTCTCTAAGCTTAAACCTGTTATCAAAGCTGTTTATTTACTTTTCCGTGTCTATTTATCTCCTGTGGGTTTGTGTTCTTCTCCCCTAATGCTTTTTTCTTTCCCGTAATAAAACGCTCTAATCATTTACTGCCCGCCTTTCCATGTCTCGTTACGAATTATCTGCTTCCCGTAACTCTAGAACGTGATTTGAGAACGCATACGATGAAGGGAACGCAAAATATCACTGAAGGAATAAAAAGAGGGAAAAATAGGGAAAAAAGGAATATAGATAATGATAACAGAAGAGTGACACAAGAAAGAATAAATAGATTAAGAATAAATAAGGAAAAAAAAAGGATAGATAGAGAAAGATAAAGAAAGGAAAAGACGAAGAAAGATAAAAAAGGATAAATATATAAATAAACTAGAAGAATGACTAAAGAGAGAATACACACACACACACACACACACACACACACACACACACACACACACACAGGTGAGGACATATCTACCTGCACTGACCCCTACCCCCCCCCCCCCCCCACACACACACAGATCGCAGTCCATTATTCCCCAGGTGACATTCGCTTACCTGTAATCACAAGTCTTCATGCCCTGCCATTTTCCCACGCTCAGGTGCAAAGGGAGACAGATGAGGGGGGGGGAGGGGGGGAAGGAGTAGGAGGATGGGAGGGAAAAGGGAAGAGGATGTGTGGTGAGGGAGAGAATAGAGAGGAAAACAGGAAAAGGAAGGAAGGATGAACTGTAAGAGATATGTTGGTGAAGGAAGGAAAAGGAGGAGAATGGGAGGAAAAAGGGAAGAGGATGTGGGGTGAAGGAGAGAATAGAGAGGAAAACAGGAAAAGGAAGGAAGGATGAACTGGAAGAAAAAGGAAGGGTGGTAAAGGAAGGAGGAGGAAAAAAGGGGAAGTAAGGAAGCGAGAAATAGATGAGAAAAACCGTAAAAGGAAAAGAATGAAACTTGAAAAAAAGGGAAAATGGAATAGGGGAATGAAAAGGGTGTATGATGAAGATTTAAGGGAAAGGGTGAAAAGGGGTGAATGTTAATGATATATGGTGAATGAGAAGAGGGAAATAATACAAGGAAAATAATGAAAACTTGAAAAAAATGGGGAAATGCGGGAAGGAAAAGGAAGAAGAATGGAGGATGAAGGGAAGGGTTGTAGAATGAAGGAAGAAGGAAAGGGATGAAAAGAGTTAAGGGAAAAGTATGTAGTGGATCAGGAAAAGGCGAATGAAAGGGAAAAGGGACATAAGGGAAGAAAGAGGAAAGGGAAAAACGGAGTAAAAGGGAAAAAGGGTGGAGGGTGATGTAGAAGGGGTGAGGGAAAGTGTGAAGGATGAAAAAAAGAAAAGGAAAAAGAGGAAAAAAAGATAAGGTAAAATTGAAAAACTAAGAAAAAATGAAAAATAAGGAAAACAGAATGACGATAAAAATAGGAAAATAAGATAAAGAAGAAAAAAGGAGAATGAAAGAGAGATAATGATGGCAATGATGATGATGATGATGATGATGGCAATAAGGAAAATGCGAGGCTTAAGAGGGGAAGATTAGAACAACTGATGATACGGGGAAAGAAGAGGGGAAGAAGAGAAGGGAAGGGAAGGAAGGACAGGAAGAAGGGCGAGGGGTGAGGATGAGGGTGAGGAAGAGGGTGAAAGGATGAGGGGAATTGCGTGGGTGAAGGGCCTAATCAGAGCAATTTAAATGATGAGGGTTGATTGCTGATCGGGTCAAATCTCTCTCTCTCTCTCTCTCTCTCTCAATGCATAATTAATGATCATACGAAGAAGTAATAAGGGAGAATATGCTGAGAAGGAGGTAGAGGATGAAATATGAAGGAAAGGAGAAGGAAGAGAAGGAAAAGGATGAGATGGAGAAAGGAAAGAAGGAAGAAATAAACCAGAATACGATGAGAGAGAGAAAGAGAGGAAGAAAGATGAAGAAAAGGAGAAGGAAGAGAAGAAAACGGAAGACATGGAGAAAGGAAAGACGGAAGAAATGATAAGCCAGAAGAGGATGAAGAAGAAGAGAAGAGGAAGAGAGGAAGAAAGAGTAAAGAAAGGAGAAAGAGGAGAAGGAAAAGGAAGAAATGGAGAAAGAAACAGAGGATATAACGTAAAAAGAGAATTAGGGAGGAAGAAGAAGAGGAGGAGGAGATAAAGGAGGAAGAGGAAGAGGTAGAGGAAGGAGTAAACTTTAATAGCGTGATAAAAGAGGAAGAAGAAGAGCAGAGAAAAAGAGGAATGCATCAGAAGAGGAAAAAGAGGCGATGGAAAAAAAGAGTAAAAAGAAAATGAAAAACAAGAGGAATGAGGAGATAAAAGAAGAGGAGAGAAAACGTGATAGAAGAGGAAGATAAGGAAGGGAAGAAGAGAGAGAAAAGAAGATAATGGAAGGGGAGAGAGAGAGAGAGAGAGAGAGAGAGAGAGAGAGAGAGAGAGAGAGAGAGAGAGAGAGAGAGAGAGAGAGAGAGAGAGAGAGAGAGAGAGAGAGAGAGAGAGAGAGAGAGAGAGAGAGAGAGAGAGAGAGAGAGAGAGAGAGAGAGAGAGAGAGAGAGAGAGAGAAAGGCGGCACAAACAATCACTGATCAAATAATCCTCACACCTTTGATAAGCCGCCTTCGGTCTCTCGTTCCCACGCTTTGGAGGGATGATAACCAAACCCAACCCAACCCAACCAACCCACAACCAACTTAACAATCAACCTACCTAACTCAATCCACAACCGACCACACTAAACCCAGGACTTTTCCCAACTTTCCTAACCCAACCTCAATAAATCTACCGAGCTTAATTAAACAACCTACCTAACCAATTCAAAACCAATCCAACTTAGTCCAACCCACAACCAACCCAACCCAATTCATGACCTACCCAATTAAACCCAGAATCTACCCTCAATGTTACTTAACCAAACACACAACCTACTACCTAAATCAACTTACAACCTACCTTAACCCAACCTAACCCAAATAACCGACAACCAACCTAACTTAACACTCATCCAATCTAATCCAACCCAACCTAACCTATCTAACCCAACCCTTAACCAACCAAACACAACCCAATTCACAACCAACACAAAAAGGTATAGTGGAAAATGCAAAGAAAATTCAGAATAAACGAAAAGAAAAATGGAATAATATTAAAAGAAAAAGGTTAATGAAAGAAAAAGGGATACAATGAAGGAAAGGGATTAGAAAATGTAGGAAAAGAGAAATGGTGGGAAAATAAAACGATGGATGACTGAAAAGAAAAGAGGAAATGAAAGAAAAGAAAGAAAATGGAGGAAAAGAAAAAAGAAACTCGGTCCCAAGACTTGAGATACTTGAACGTGTGGTAAAAGCTTTTGAACTTGATAGAAAAGGTTCTCTATCATGCTCTTTTCCTTCCTCTTCCTCTTCTTCCTTCCTCTTCCTCTTCTTCCTTCCTCCTCCTCCCTCTATTCTTCCTTCCCTTCCTTTGATATAATTTCTTGTCTCCGCCTAATTCTTGTTCTATTCATTTTCCTCTTCCTCTTCCTCTTCTTCGTTTTCCTTCTCTTCCTTTCTTGTTATTTCTTGTCTACGCCTCATTTTTGTTCTTTTCGTTTTTCCTCTTCCTCTTCTTCCTTCCTCTTCCTACTCTTCTTCTTCCTTATCATTCTTCCTAGTCCTCCATCTCCCTTGTTATAGTCTTCTTTCCTCTTCCTCTTCCTCTTTTTCATCTTCCTTCTCCTCTTTCTTCCTTATTATTCATCCTTGTATTCAATCCTTGTGTTTTCCTCCTTTCTTCCTCTTCTTCTTTCTCTTCTTCCTTCTCCTTCCCTTTCTTCCTTGTGTACACCTAATCCTTGTCCTTCCCTTCTTTCTTCTTCCTGTTCTTCCTTCTCTTTCTCTCTTTCTCTTCTTCCTTTTCCTTCCCTTTCTTCATTGTGTCCACCTAATCCTTGTTCTTCCCTTCTTTCTTCTTCCTTTTCTTCCTTCTCTTTCTCTCCTTCTCGTCATTCTGTTTCCTCTTCCCCTTTCTCCTTGTTCTCCCTTTTCTTTCTCTTCCTTTTCTTCCCCCGCCTTTCCCTTCACTCCTTCTTCCTTCTCCTCCTTAATTCCTAATCATTATTCAGCCTCCTCCTCCTCCTCCACCTAATCCTTCTCTTTGCCTTCCTTCCTTCCTCATGTTTCTCTCTTTCCTTCATTCCTTCCTCTTCCTCCTTTCCTTCTTCCTGCACCCCTTTCTAGTCCATTCCTTCCTCTCTCTTCCTTTACTTCCCTCACCTTTACCTCCTCCTCCTCCTCCTCCTTCTATTCCTCAACTTCCCCTTCCCTCAATAGCTATTCCCAAAGGCATGCTCCCTCACACCCTGAAGAAAGGATGAATATTGGGGGCGTTTCTCCTCCTCCTCCTCCTCCTCCTGATACGTGGAATGGGTAATTGTCTCTCAAATTAAAAAGAAGAGAGGGAAAGGGGGCAAACTTTTCTCATAACGACACGCCCCCTATGCCTTCTCTCTCTCTGTTCTGTGTGCGTTTTCTGTGTTTTCGAGAGAGAGAGAGAGAGAGAGAGAGAGAGAGAGAGAGAGAGAGAGAGAGAGAGAGAGAGAGAGAGAGAGAGAGAGAGAGAGAGAGAGAGAGAGAGTAAAAAGAAAGTACTCGTTTGGAAGGCTTTTAACACCTTTGCCGGACCGTGTTTGCGAAGGAAGGAAGGAGGAGGAGGAGGAGGAGGAGGAGGAGGAGGAAGAAAAAAAAGAGGTAATGGGAAGGGCGGAGCGAATGAGGGGGAACGAAGTGGAAGAGGAATAAAAAGAGGAGGTGGAAGAGGAATGAGGAGAGAAGGAAGAGGAGGAAGAGGAAGAGGACGAATGAGGAAGAAAGGAAGAGGAGGAGGAGAGAACGAAAAGGAGGAAGAGGAAGAGGACGAATGAGGAAGAAAGGAAGAGGAGGAGGAAGAAGAGAAAGGGAGGAAGAGAAGGAAGAATGATGAGGGAAGGAACAGGAGGAAGAAGAACAAAAGGGAGAGGTTAGAAAAGGGAATAAGAAGGAAACGAAGAGGGAGAAGAAAGGGAGGTAAAGGAGGACGAATAAGGAAGGAAGTGGAGGAAGAAGAAGGAGAGAAGGAGAAGAAGAGGGGAGAGAGGAGGAGGATAAACGAGGAGGGATTGAAGAGGAGGAAGAAGAAAAGAAAGAGGGAGATGAGGAGTTTGAAGAAGGATTACATGAAAGAGGAGGAGGAGGAGGAGGAGGAGGAGGAGGAGGAGGAGAAAAACATAACTGAAGAAGGCGGAGAAGGAGGATATAAGAAAGAAGAATCAGAAAAAAAAGAGGAGGATGAGGAAGAGGAGGAGAAGCAGAGGAAAAGAGGAGAAGGAGGAGGAAGAGGAGATAGAAAAAAAAACAAGGAAGGATAAAAACTGAAGCAAAAAATGACGAAGAAAAGGGGAATAAAGAGAAAAGAAGAGAAGAACTAGAAGAAACAGGAGAAAAGAGAAGAGAAAAAAAAAGGAAGAGAGAGAGAGAGGAGGTAAAAAGACGAGGGGAAAAGGAAGAGAGAGAAAAGGGAAAAGGTAAAAGAGAAAAGGGAAAAGAGTAGAGGAGAAAGGACGCAGAAGAACGGAGGAAAAAATTATGAACGAATGAAAATGAAAGAAAAAAAGAACGATGAAGAAACAGAGAGAAAGGGCGAGGAGAAGAATGAGAGAAAGAAACAGTAGTAGTAGTAGTAGTAGTAGTAGTAGTAGTAGTAGTAGTAGTAGTAGTAGTAGAGAAGGAGAAATTGGAGGAGAAAAAGGAGTGGGAAGAAGAGAAAGGAAGAGAAATACCAACGATTAGATTACAGACAGAATTTTCAACCTTAAACATGACCTCACATAATTGATTAAAAGATGCTGGGAAGGGGGGAGGGGGGAGAGAAGGGTCAATGGAGGTCAGGTGTGTGGGGTCAGGTGTGTGTGTGTGTGTGTGTGTGTGTGTGTGAGAGAGTATGCGCGCGCCGGGAGATCTCACAGGTGGCACACACACACACACACACACACACACACACACACACACGCACCCACCCACCCACACACACACACACACACACACACAGATGGCTCGGCAGTGAATTCAAGGAGAGCAGCAGCGAGGTAAGAGCCGCCAGGTGGGGACAGGAATACGAGATAGGTAATAGGAGGGAGATAAGGCTGAGCGGGATGCTGAGGGAGAGAGAGAGAGAGAGAGAGAGAGAGAGAGAGAGAGAGAGAGAGAGAGAGAGAGAGAGAGAGAGAGAGAGAGAGAGAGAGAGAGAGAGAGAGAGAGAGAGAGAGAGAGAGAGAGAGAGAGAGAGAGAGAGAGAGAGAGAGAGAGAGAGAGAGAGAGAGAGAGGGAAGGTGAGAGTGTGAATGGATGGAGGAACAGGAAAACAGAGCCTAAATTAACGACACGAAACAGGAAAGTAGGAGAAAAAGGAGAGAGAGAGAGAGAGAGAGAGAGAGAGAGAGAGAGAGAGAGAGAGAGAGAGAGAGAGAGAGAGAGAGAGAGAGAGAGAGAGAGAGAGAGAGAGAGAGAGAGAGAGAGAGAGAGAGAGAGAGAGAGAGAGAGAGAGAGAAGTTGAGAGTGTGGGAAGGGATGGAGGAACAGGAAAATAGAACCTAAATTAACGACACGAAACAGGAAAGGAAAAAAGAGAGAGGGAAAGGGACGAGAGAAAAGGAAAATAGAACAAACGCTAAAGAAAGACAAGGTTAAAGAACATGATAAAGGAGAATGAAGAGAAAAGGAGATAAACAAAAGTAGATGAAAGTAAGAAAATGGGAAGATAGATAACGCAGATTGGAAAACGCAAAGAGAATGGGAAGATAATTCGTAAAGGTGAACCAAGAAGAAATTAGATAACATAACATATACTAGATAACAGACTAAATAACAGACAAGATAACAAATAGTAGATAACAGAAACTAAAGAAAATATACAGAAAAAGGAGAGATAAGGTAAGTTATGAAAGTGAACGTAGAGGAGATTAGATAACATAACAAATACTAGATAACACAGACTAAATAACAGACAAGATAACAAATAGTAGATAACAAAAACTAAAGAAAATATACAGAAAATCATAAAGGTGAACGTAGAGAAGATTAGATAACATAACATATACTAGATAACACAGACTAAATAACAGACAAGATAACAAATAGTAGATAACAAAAACTAAAGAAAATATACAGAAAAAGGGAAGATAAGGTAAGTCATTAAGGTGAACGTAGAGAAGATTAGATAACATAACATATACTAGATAACACAGACTAAATAACAGACAAGATAACAAATAGTAGATAACAGAAACTAAAGAAAATATACAGAAAAAGGAGAGATAAGGTAAGTTATGAAAGTGAACGTAGAGGAGATTAGATAACATAACAAATACTAGATAACACAGACTAAATAACAGACAAGATAACAAATAGTAGATAACAAAAACTAAAGAAAATATAGAGAAAAAGGGAAGATAAGGTAAGTCATAAAAGTGAACGTAGAGAGATTAGATACCATAACATATACTAGATAACACAGACTAAATAACAGACAAGATAACAAATAGTAGATAACAAAAACTAAAGAAAATATACAGAAAAAGGGAAGATAAGGTAAGTCATGAAAGTGAACGTAAAGGAGATTAGATACCATAACATATACTAGATAACACAGACTAAATAACAGACAAGATAACAAATAGTAGATAACAGAAACTTAAGAAAATATACAGAAAAAGGAGAGATAAGGTAAGTTATGAAAGTGAACGTAGAGGAGATTAGATAACATAACAAATACTAGATAACACAGACTAAATAACAGACAAGATAACAGATAGTAGATAACAAAAACTAAAGAAAACACTCATAAAAAGGAAAGATAAGATGAAGTAAGTAAAAAAAAGGTGAACATGGAGGGAACTAGATAACATGAAGATAAAAAAAAAATAAGTGATTGAATAACCGACTAGATAACAAAAACTAGATAACGGACACTAGAAAACATACAGGGAAAAAAACATCAGTAAACCACAAAAATTAACATAGAAAACAAAAACGAAAGACACAAATAAATCAAGAACGTGACAAAAAAAAATGAGTGGAAAAAAAAAATCCGTTCCCTTCGTGGTCAAAATACGTATTCAGTGAAGGAAGTGAGGCTTTAATAACACCTTCAGAAGCTTAATGACCTCCAATTAGCCTGTCATTAGTGGCCCAGTGGTGCTGATCATCTCGCCACACCGTTCATCACCTCCACGTCTGCGTCCGTCAGGGATAATTGTGAATGCGGTTTTAATTACTCTATTTCGAGGGTCATTAAGCATAAATAAGAAGGGTGAGGAATGACCCATAACGACGTGATTGAAGAAGAAAGGAGGAAAAAGGAAAAGGAATAAAGTGGATAGGTGGGATGAGTGGAATGCAGGAATAGGGAAGAATGAGGGAGGGGAGAAGAGGAAGAGGAAGAGGAGAAGAACGAGAAGAGGAAAGGTTTTAAAGGTAGACGAAAGGAAAATGAAAGGAAAGAACGAGTGAAAGGGATAGGCAAGGAAAAGGAGGGAAAGGAGAGTAAGTATAAATGATCAAAGGGAGAGGAAAAGAGGAAAAAAGATGAAGGTTTAAAAGGGAGGAAATAAAAAAGGTTGAAAGAGGAAAGATGTAAAGGAGGAAAAAAGATGAAAATTTTAAAAGGAAACAAAAGGAAGAGGAGGAAAAGGAGAGTAAAAATTAAGTATCAAACAGACGAGAAATGGGAGAGGAAAAGAGGAAAAAGATAAAGGAGAAAAAGGGAGGAAATGAAAAAAAGGTTTGAAGAGGAAATATGAAAAGGAGGAAAACAGATGAAAATTTTTAAGGGAAAGAAAAGGGAGAAAGAAATGAGAGAAAGGGAGGAAAATGAGGAAAGAAAGCTTCAAAGGTACAGTATAGGAGTAGGAAAAGAAGGGAAGGGAGGAAGGAGTTAAAGGGAAGGAAGGAAGGAAGGAGCAGAGGAGGTAATAAAGAGGAGAGAAGTGAAAAGGAAGAAGCAGAACACGAAATCAAGTGGAGAGAAAGAAGAGGAAGTGATTAAGAGGAAAGAGGAAGAAGAGGAAGAAGCAAAGAGGGTAATAAAGAGGAAAGGAAGGAAGGAAAGACCAACGAGAAGGTAACGAAGTGGAAAGAGATGGCGAGGAAGAAGGAGAAGAGGTAATAAAGAGGAAGAAGGAGAGAAAGTAATTAAGAGGGAAGAGGAAGAAGACGAAGAAGCCAAGAAGGAAATAAAAAGGGAAAAGGTGAAGAGGAAAAAGCAGAGGAGTTAATGAAGAGGAAAGAGGAAGGAGAGGAAGAAGATGGTAATGAAGATGGAAGAGGTGGAGGGGAAAAAGAAGTGGAGGTAATGAGAAGGGAAGAAAAAAGAAAGGAAGAAGAAGAGAAAATAATAAAAAAAGTTAAGTTATGAAAATCGGAGAAACGAAAAAAAATATAGGAAATTAGGAGAAGAAAAGAAGGAAAATATAGTAGCGATGACAAGGAAAATACAAGACAATAAAAGAAAGGAAAAACATATATAGAACGAGACAGGAAGACAGGAAAATCGCATACGAAGAAAAAAAAGGAAAGGAAAAAGGGGAATTAATAACAGAAAAAAATAGGAAAAGAACATAAAAAAAGGAAGAAACATACAGTACAAAACACAGGAGAAAAACAATCAAAGGAAATACAAGGAGGGGAAAAAGAAGAGAGAGAGGAAAGGGAACTTGATTTCTCTTTTTGGCAACTCAACTCTATTCAGGAGCATAAGTAGCGGTCTTTTTTTTTTTCATTATTGTTTTCTCTTTTTTTACGCCCTTGCGCTGTCTCCTCTGCAATAAAAAAAAAAAAAAGAGGTAGAAGAAGGGAGGAAAGAAAGGGAAAAGGGACACAATCATATACTGAGATGGATACAAAGAGAGGAGAAAGAGAAAAGGCACAGTGAACCAAAGGGGGGACAAAGAAGAGAGAGAGAGAGAGAGAGAGAGAGAGAGAGAGAGAGAGAGAGAGAGAGAGAGAGAGAGAGAGAGAGAGAGAGAGAGAGAGAGAGAGAGAGAGAGAGAGAGAGAGAGAGAGAGAGAGAGAGAGAGAATACAGGTACAAGATCACATCACACACCTACCATACCATCAACAGGAAGGGACGAAAAGTGAAGGGATGCGAAACTCCTTCATAACAACACAATAATCGTACCATACAGCACTTTATTAACCCTCCCGGAGATACCTGTCCCTTAATTATACCTGCCCTATGATTACCTGTGATGCTAATTGGGGAAGGGAGGGGGAAGGGGAGGGGAAGGCCATTGCTTATAATGTCGATAAGAAGGCTATCCCCTCTCCTCTCCCTCTCCCTCTCTCTCTCTCTCTCTCCCCCATTACCATAATAAAGAGCGACAAGTTATTAGCCCCTTCGTATCAGGTGTCACATAATTACTCCTCCTCCTCCTGCTGCTGCTGCTGCTGGTGTGAGGTAAATCAGTTTAGGGTCAAGTCAGGGATTCGGGGAGCGATGGATTCCTTCATTTTTTTTAAATCAATGAAGGCGGTTCGAGGGTAAAGAAGAAGACAGAAGGAGATATGACACAAAAAAGAGAAGACAAAACAGAAACACACACTTACTAACTAACCTAAACATACACAATTTAAGTCTCCCTTCCTACCCTAAATAAACAAAAGAAAATGAAGGAAGAGTTAAACATCAGTGCCGGAAATAAAAAGAAAAAAGAAAATGGCTCACACACACACACACACACACACACACACACACACACACACACACACACACACACACACACACACACACACACACTCCCTTACTTAGACTTAAATATATACAACTTAAGCTTCCCTCCCTTTCATTTATGGCCACGTGGAGATGAAGGAAGGGAGTTAAACATCTAAGCGAGTCACACAGAAAGGAATATAAAACAAAACCTACCTCTTTACAGTGCTACATATATTCAACAAACGTCTCCTTCCCTTTCCCTTATGATTAAAGAAGATGAGGAAAGGGTTGCGCATCTCAGAGTGTCGGAAAAAGAAAATGAGACATACTTATATATTTTACACACTTTCACAACACTACTGTCTCCCTCTCTCTCTTCCTTATTGTCAAGAGAGTGAGTTAAGAGAGGAGCGTAAGGAAGGAGAGGAAAGAGACAAATAGGTTTAACTGCTTCCTTTAAATCCAATACGATCTTTGAAGTTAAATAATTCTCCGCATGTGTCTTGTCAGAGTCATTATATTTGTTTCATTTTTCTCTCTCTCTCTCTCTTAATTAAAAGGGATGAGCAATCAGGTGTTTTAGGTGAAGGGTTTGAACAGGTAAGTCTCATAAGTCACTCATGCTGTTTACTATTACATCAACACTCTCCCTTTCACTCACTCACTCACTCACTCACTCACTGTCACTCACCCTTCCTTCTCCCATACGATTTTACTATGTTATTCTCGTCTTTCCTACTCTTTTTCTTCCCTTATTCTGATCTTTACCTTTATTTCTATCGTCATTATTCATATTTTTCCTTCCCTTTCTTCTAATGGTGAAAATAAGAATGAGAACGAGATAGATAGATAGATAGTTAAATAGATAGATAGATACAGGTATATAGACAGAGAGGACAGATAGTTAGACATATATAAAGACAGGTATGGATAGACAGTTTGATACATGAAGATAAACAAATATAAATAAATAAATACGAAAACCTTATATGTAAAACTAATAGACCACACCTTTCTTATAGTCAATACAGTTAACTACCTACCTATCTACCTATCTATCTACCTACCTACCTACTAACACACCTACTAACGCTAAGGGTGGAAGGGCAGCAGGGTTAAAGGGGGAGAGACACCTAACGCCCAGCCGGGAATCGAACCTCTTAACACTATTAGCCCGGTAGATTGGCAGCCAGTTCGCCAGACCCACCAGCGCCATCTATGAGGTTATCCATGCATCACCTCAAGTCACCTGAGATGGTTCACGAGAATCTTCACTTCATACTAAAAAGAGATGATAGAAAAGATGATAGGAAAGATAGAAAATACTGAAGATACGATAGTTCATATACATATATACATACATACATACATACATGAAGACAGACAGACGGAGAGAGGGATGTAGAAATCCTTACATCACGTTTGTCTAAGTCTGAAATCGTGTTATTATTGCAAACATTGAATAGGTGAACCGTGTGTGTGTGTGTGTGTGTGTGTGTGTGTGTGTGTGTGTGTGAAAGAGAATGAAGGTGTGTGTGTATGTCTGTGTGTGAGGGTGGGGTCGTGTGTGTGTGTGTGTGTGTGTGTGTGTGTGTGTGTGTGTGTGTGTGTGTGTAGGCCTAGGAACGTGACCCGCAAGCCCTTAATTAAACACAAAATATAAAACAACTGTTCATCACACTCCGACAGGCAAACACACAAACAAACAAACAAACAAATTACCAGACAATGAAAGCAGGAAGGGGGTCTCTCTCTCTCTCTCTCTCTCTCTCTGAATATCGGTTTTGCATAAATTATTTTTTTCGTGGTTTGTTGAGAGAGAGAGAGAGAGAGAGAGAGAGAGAGAGAGAGAGAGAGAGAGAGAGAGAGAGAGAGAGAGAGAGAGAGAGAGAGAGAGAGAGAGAGAGAGAGAGAGAGAGAGTCGTAGAACCTTGATCACCTTTAATGTAACACTGACTACCTCCTCCTCCTCCTCCTCCTCCTCCTCCTCCTCCTCCTCTTCCTTCTCTCGCCCTTCCTCCCGTTTTCTCCACTTCGACCTACACATGACCTTTCTCTCTCTCTCTCTCTCTCTCTCATAGACACACAGTAGCATAGCCTCAAAGCATCCTATCTCATATCACTTCTCTTCCTCCTCCTCCTCCTCCTCCTCTTCCTCCTCCTCCTAGCCAGTCAATCTCTTCCTTTACACCAAGAGACAAACAAACAAACAAATCATTAACACCAACAAACAAAAACAAAAACACAAACACGGAAAGAAAAACGGAAACAGAAACAACAAAAGAGAAAATCAATCAACGAGGAGAAAGAAAAAAAAAAAAAAAAGAGAAACAATCGTGGCAAGAAACAATTAGCAAAAAAAAAAAAAAAAAAAAAAAAAATCACACCTCTACTAATTTTTTTTACACGTTTTTACATTTTTTTTTACCTTTAATTAGACAGGTAGGACACGCGCGGGGAGTCATTAGCAGGTGTGTTCCCGACAGGTGTACCGGAAGCAGGTGATTTATTGAGTGTGAAAGCAATCAACTTATTATCGTAAAAGTCTCTCTCTCTCACTAACTCACTAAGTGTGGTGGAAGAGAGAGAGAGAGAGAGAGAGAGAGAGAGAGAGAGAGAGAGAGAGAGAGAGAGAGAGAGAGAGAGAGAGAGAGAGAGAGAGAGAGAATCACTTTAAGAACAAGAAAATAAACACCAAGTATTATAATTGCCTTAATGGACTTTTAATTAAATGAGGAAAGAGTTGTAGACGAGGAGGTGGAGGAGGAGGAGGAGGAGGAGGAGGAGGAGGAGGAGGAAGACAAAAAGAAGTAGTAAAGTCGCCACGTTTTATAATTAATGTAGTACTGTGTTTAAAAGAATATTTGCTAATTTTCAAGAGGAGAGAGAGAAGAAAGGAGAGGAGTTGGAGGAGGTGGAGGAGGAGGTGGAGGTGGAAAAGGAGGATAAGGAGGGAAAGAAGAAACAGACTGTCAAATATAAGAAAAATAAGAAGAAAAAAAGGTAAGAAGTTGGAGGAGGAGAAGGAGGAGAAGGAGGAGGAGGAGGAGGAAAAGGAAGACAAGGAGGGAAAAAAACAAACAGACTCTCAAATATAAGAAGAAAAATAAGAAAAAAAGAAGTAAAGGAACAAAACCAAAATAACGAAAACGAACGGAAGAAAAAATATAAATAAAGAATGTGAAAAAAGGAGAAGATAAAGACGAAGAAGAAATAAGGACAAAACCAGAAGCAGATGAACACGATAAAGAAGAGTCAAATAAAGAGGAACAGGAAATGGAGATGAGGGAAGGGGAGGAGGAGGAGGTGGAGGAGGTGGAAGAGTGCCAAACAGGATGATTCACAGTGTGGTTCTAAGACACCCTTACACGCTTACATCCTCATGCCATTCATCAGCGTGAAAATACGACCACACACACACACACACACACACACACACACACGGTATATTCATTGGATTGAGGGTATTAGGGTGCATGAATGTGTGTGTGTGTGTGTGTGTGTGTGTGTGTGTGTGTGTGTGTGTGTGTGTCGTTTATTGCCCTCAAAGTACGCCAATAAAACGATAATTTATGTCACAATAATCACCTTGAGTTTATGAGGGCAATGACACACTCTCTCTCTCTCTCTCTCTCTCTCTCTCTCTCTCTCTCTCATTCTTTCTTTTCACTAGTCGTCAAAAGGAAGCGAATGAGTGAATGAGGTAAAAAAAAAAAGTCCCTCCAGTTGGTTGATTCAGGACACACACTTGAGCTAATATGACTTTTTCTCCTTTTTCTGACACTCGGCTCATCAGACTTTCACCTTCTCTCTCGTTAATGGGAGGAAGATGGGGGTAGGAACTAAGGGGGGAGTAGACGGCAGAAACCAGGAAGGAAGGGGGCAAAAACCAGGGAGGATGTAGAGGGTAGAGTCTAGGGCGAATGTAGAATTGTAGATGGTAGACTAAGGTGGGTATTTTAAAACGCTTCAAGCTCCCACGTTAATTATTTATAAATGCTTAATTAATGGGGTTAAGCGCATTCTCTTTTTCTTTTTTACGTTCATGGTTCAGAGGATTGGTCAAACTACCCCCACTCCTACGCAAGTCCTGTTAGATGTATGTTTGAGAATGCGGCGCTAAGGACATATTTGGGTTGACGCATCAGGGTCAAACATTTAGAGCAATTTGTCAAACTTTCTTTCCCTGCGTGACATTCTTCCTCGCTTGGCTCTTGACTCATCCTCGCTTGAGTGTCGGGGAAAGGTGGAGGAAGGAGGTGGTAGAGAGAGGAAAAGGTGAGAGAGGAGGTGAGGAGATGGAGGAGAGGTGGAGGAATGCTGGAGAAAAGAGGTGGAGGAGAGAGGTGGTGCGGAGATATGTGGAAGGAAGTGGAGCAGAAGTTGTGAGGATGGAGGAGAAAGGTGGTGGAGGATAGGAGGACGAGAAAGATGGTGGAGAGATAAGGGGGAAGAGATGTGGAAGGAAGTGGAGCAGAAGTTGTATGGGTGGAGGAGAAAGTTGGAGGAGAGGTGGAAGAGGAAGATGATGATGGAGAGGTGAAGAGAGGTGGAGGAAAGAGATAGTGGTGAGGTGGAGGAGAGGTGGAAGAAACGTGAAGAGAGGTGGACGAGGAAGACGATGGAGAGGTGGAGGAGAGGTGGAAGAAACATGAAGAGGTGGACGAGGAAGATGATGGAGAGGTGGAGAGAGGTGGAGGAAAGAAATGGTGATGAGGTGGAGGAGAGGTGGAAGAAAAGTGGAGAGGTGGAGGTGGAAGAAACTATCATTGTATACTAATCTGTTGAGTAAGGAATAGGCGTTGTTTCTAAGTTCCTTTCTATCCATTTAGTTCTATCAATCTATGCAATTATCTATCTATGTATCTATTTAACGGTATTATTTATTTTCTGCAATGTTATTAATCTTTCTTCTCTTGGTTTTCAGGTAAGGAGAGAGTGACTACCTTTGTATTTGGGTAAGACTACAGTGATAAGGTAAGCTGCTCTCTCTCTCTCTCTCTCTCTCTCTCTCTCTCTCTCTCTCTCTCTCTCTGATATTGCCTCTCTCAATTCCTTTTCTTTCCATCATTATGTTCAAGAGAAAGCGATACGTTCTTTTTTTTTGTTGTTTCTCTAATTTCACTGCAAGCTACAGAGAAGAAGAAGGAGGAGGAGGAGAAGGAAGAGGAGGAGGAGGAGGAGGAGAGGAAGAGGAGGAGGTGACGCCTAATGTACTCTTGTTAGTGGAGAAGTGTTACAGATGCTATTGCCAGTGGTCATGTTACTGGTGGTGATGGTGGAGGTGGTGGTGTGAGCTTGACAGAGGTGGTGATTGAGTAAGGGGTGGTGCTGAGGTGGTGATTGTGGAGAGGGTGGTGGTGGTGGTGGTGTTGATAGGGTCTTAATCTATAGGTCATTAGTGTTAGCTGATGGCCACGTAATTGGTAGAGGTGTATACTAATTAATAGGTA
>NC_066561.1:6714020-6724020 GCF_024679095.1 Eriocheir sinensis | reverse complement strand
GAGGAGGAGGAGGAGGAGGAGGAAGGAAAAGAAGACAGGTGAGATATCTTTGGATAGGATTGATTCACACACACACACACACACACACACACACACACACACACACACACACAGGCAGACTCACAGGTGTTTGCTCTTCTCTCTCTCTCTCTCTCTCTCTCTCTCTCTCTCTCAGGTAATCTTGTTAAAGGTGCAAATAAGCTGCCCACTGCCTTCCCAACACACACACACACACACACACACACACACACACACACACACACACACACGTTGAGTTTTTTTTTACATTTTCCTTCTCCTCCCTTTCTGTTTCCTGTTTTTTTCTCTCTCTCCTCTTTATCACACTTCTCTTTCTCTTCTCCTCTTTTTCCTCCTCCTCCTCCTCCTTCTCTTAGTTCTTCTTCTCTTCCATTTCTTAACCTATCAACGACTTTTTTCAATTATTCTATTTTCCGCTTTATCCTGTTATCTCCCTCCTCCTTCTCCTCTTCTTCCTTCTCTATCTCCTTCTCCTCTTCCTCCTCTCTCCTTTTCCCGTCACACTGGTAAAGGGCTGGAGTGATTTAATACCTCGGGAGTGATTTAAACCCCTGGGAAGCGATTCGAATCTCTTGAGGCGATTGGAGCCACTTACCGGATCAAAACCTCCTCACGAGAATGTCTTAGTAACCCCTCCATCACACTGATCTACCTCCCCCCCACCCACCCCCTGCCCCTTACGTCACCCATCCCCCTATCCCTAACCCCTCCACCCTTTAACCCATTCACCTCTTACCCCAACCCTCATCTGTCCCTCCCTATCGTCACTACAGCATCCATCCACCCATCTACTTAACCTTCTTCTCCCATCTCCTTCTCATCTACCCATCTACTACTTTCCCTTCTCCTCCTCCTTCCAATCTCCCCATTTACTAATTTCTCTTCCTCTTCCCCCGCTTCTTCCGATTCACCCATCTACCTTCCCTTTCTTCTCCTCCACTTCCGTCTCATCTACCCATCTACTGCTTTCCCTTCTTCTCCTCCTCCTCCTCCTTCCAATCTCCCCATCTACTAATTTATCTTCCTCTTCCCCACCTCCTTCCCATCTTTCCCATCTATCTTCCCTTCACCTCCTTCCCATCTTCCCATCTCCTTCCCTTTCTTCCCCTCTCTTCTTCCCATATATCTACCTATTTCCACCTCTTCTCTCCCACTTCCTTCCCATTTAACCATCTTCCCTTTCTTTTCCTCCAGATCCTTCCCAACTAACCATCTCCTTCACCTCCTTCCTATCTAACCATCTCCTTCCCTTTCTTCTCCTCCACGTCCTTCCAATACACGCATCTACTTCCCTGCCTTCCTTCTCGCCTCTTTTTCATCCACCCATATGTCCCTTTCTCTTCCTATAATCCTCTGCCAATCCGAACTTATGTATATCAATGGTCGTTTAAATCTAACATAGAGAAGATAGTGTAAGATCTAGAAGGTCAAATTACTTTTGTCCGATATAAAGTGAAAAGCTATATGGATTGAAATTATAGCATATCGAATGTATGTTAATTTTACTGTTTGTTTCATACTCTCTGCTCAATCTGAATACCCTCACGTGCGTCTTCTGGATATATTTTGTTTCTTTTTAATGTTTGTTATTTTATATTTTCCCGGTGGTACGGAGTTCATCTCGTCCTGACACATAAGATTTTGAGATCAGCTGATAACTAAAACATGCACTTCGGGGTCAGCTAAAGAAAAATGAGTTAGTTAATGTCCTCCTCCTTCTCCTCCTCCTCTTCCTCCTTGTCCTCCTCCTCCTCTTCCTCTTTCTCATTCCGTTTGTCTTCCTCCTCCTCCTCCTCCTCCTCCTCCTCTTCCTCTTTCTCTTTCTCATTCTCATTCTCTTCCTCCTCCTCCTCCTCCTCCTCCTCCTCCTCCTCCTCCTCCTCCTCCTCCTCCTCCTCCTCCTCCTCCTCCTCCCGCTCCTCCTCCTCCTCCATTAACACCCACAATCCTTTAACGCCCTCACCTTATCCCCGGGCAAGAATGAGAATATTCATCACGATCTTGCGGATAAGGTGTGTGTGTGTGTGTGTGTGTGTGTGTGTGTGTGTGTGTGTGTGTGTGTGTGTGTGTGTGTGTGTGTGTGTGTTTTCACCTTCCCTGGTATACTATTCTATTTAAGTATCTTATGTATACTCACACACATATATAATTCAGTTTCTCTATTATGTATCCATGTATATCGTATTCATATATTCGCTAGACTACATCAATAGCATCGTAACGTAAGACACCAGGAGACCGTGAGTGCTACGTCGTTCGCTGTAAAATGTAATGGACTAAGCGGGAGGAAAAAGAGATTGTTGCGTCAGTGTTATTTAGTAATATCGGAGGGATGGTATTATTATTGGTATATATATTATCAGTATTATGAGGTGATTTTGAAGCGATTAACGGGCTATTTTGTTGCTCGTCTTCCTTTTCTTATCTTTTCTTATATTCCTTTCTTGAGATGCTTCTGCTGATGTAAAATAAATTGTAAAGGAGTGGGATATCGGCAAATGACAATCAATTACGAAGTGTTTAACTATGCAAAATGTAATGGGTAAAGTTGAACGAAGATAATGAATGTGGTGTTAGTATTAGTAGGAGATACTGAAGGGGACTGGAGAAGGAGAGGAACAGGTAAAAAAAAGAAGAGATAGAGGAACATGCGAAAACAGATAAGAGATAAGTAATGGGATAACTGAGGCAAAGAAAATAAATATCACGTTAGTATTAGGGAGTGACACTGAAGGGGCTGGAGAATGAGAGGAGCAGGTAAAAAAATGAAGGGATAGAGAAACATGCGAAAACAGACATAGATAAATAATGGGATAACTGAGGCAAAGAAAATAAATATCAGGTTAGTATTAGGGAGTGACATTGAAGGGGACTGAAGAATGAGAGGAAAAGGTAAAAAAGGGAATGGATAGAGAAACATGCGAAAACAGATGAGATAAGTAATGGGATAACTGAGGCAAAGAAAAGAAATATCAGGTTAGTATTAGGGAGTGACATTGAAGGGGGCTGGAGAATGAGAGGAAAAGGCAAAAAAAGGAAGAGATAGTGGAACATGCGAAATCAGACATAGATAAATAATGGGATAACTGAGGCAAAGAAAATAAATATCAGGTTAGTATTAGGGAGTGACATTGAAGGGACTGGAGAATGAGAGGAAAAGGCAAAAAAAGGAAGAGATAGAGGAACATTCGAAATCAGATAACAGATAAGTAATGGGATAAATGAGGCGAAGAAAATGAATATCAGATTAGTATTAAGTGATATGGAAGGGCCTGGGGGTGTGGAACAGGTGAAGGAGAAGCAAGATAAAAAGGAACAGGCAATTAAGTGAGTCTGAGGCTGCAATTCAAGGCAAGGGGCTGAGGAAGGCTTACAATACCTCATGTCTCGTTTGGGGCTTCAGCAACCTCCCTTGAAGCCCAGTGTCACTAAGGCTTCAATGGGCATGGCAATAAGGGCGTGGGCAGGTACATTAATTACTGATACACACCTTTAATGAGAGATAATAACTGTTCCATATTATTATTCTGCACACACTCACACTCTCTCTCTCTCTCTCTCTCTCTCTCTCTCTCTCACACACACACACACACACAGGCACAATTACTATCCAAATTTACATAGCCAATTCACCTGACCTCACCTGTATAACGCGTATAATTACCCGTGTATTACCTGCCCAGTGTTCCGGCGGCTGTTGTGTTTTGCGGCGGTGTTAATGGAAGTGACTGTGTTTGTTTGTGTTTTTTACAGTAATGGAAGCAGCTCAGGGACCCCAAAAATAATGAGAAAAAAAAAGCTCGCGAATCATTGTGTTTGTGTTTGTGTGTGTGTGTGTGTGTGTGTGTGTCCGAAATGAGATTCACCTGCCCTCTTAATTACTGTCAAGCCCCAGGTAAGCGGAGGAAACACACACACACACACACACACACACACACACACACACACACACACACACACACACACACACACACACACACACACAGACACACGGCAATCTCACCTCCAATACAGCAATCACAACCAAAACTGCATCCTCCTCCTCCTCCTCCTCCTCCTCCTCCTCCTCCTCCACCTCCTCGACCATTTACCTGCCCACCAGACTATTTCCAGCCCAGGTGAGGCGATACAATACACCCTCGTGAGTTCAGATCTTAAGGAAACAGTTTCAACAGCAAATAATTTCACCAAAGCTTCGATAAAATTGGAGGAGGATGACCGAGAGGAGGAGGGGAAGAAGTGGAGAGAGAGAGAGGATGAGGAAGAACTAAGAAGAGAAGTAAAAGGGATGAAGTGAAAGAGGATGAAAATGCGACAGGAAAGGATAAAAGGAAGGGAGAGAAAGAGGAAGAGAGAGAGACAAGAAGAGGAGTAAGAGTTGAAAGTGAAAGAGGATGAAAATATGACAGTGAAAGAAAGGATAAAAGGAAGGAAAAGAGAAAGAGAGAGGATCAAAACAGGAGGAGTAAAAGAGAGTTAAGATGAAAATATGACAAGAGAAAAGAGGAAAGACAGGGAGACAAAGAGGAAAGGAAAGAGGATAGAAAAGATGGGAAGTAAAGGAGTTAAAGAGAAGAAAATGACAGGAAAGAATGGAAAAAGAAAACGAAAAAGAGGACAATGAGGAAAAAAAACTGAATGCGGGGAAGAAGAGATTTCAGGAACGGGAAGGAAAAGAGACAAAAAAGGAAAATGGTAAAAGGAAGAGAAGAGATGAAGAAAAGAAAACGACAAAAAGAATAAGAAAAAAAAAAGTTGAAGGATGCATCTCAGGAAACAAAGGAGGAAGGAAGGAACGCAGAAAGAAGGAAGGAAGGAGGAAGGAGAAGGATAATAACTCATGCTAAGAGAGTGAGTTGAAAAGCATTGAGGTGAAGGAGGAAGCGAAGAAGGAAGAGGAAGAGGAGGAGGAGGAGGAGGAGGAGAGGGAAAGCCAGCAATGAAAGTTTTGAAGTAATAAAACCACAAGGACGAAGTGGAGGAGGAGGAGGAGGAGGAGGAGGAGGAGGAGGAAGAGAAGGGAGAGAAAGATAATTAAAAAGAAAAAGAACAAAAAGAGAAACAAGAACAAAAATTAAAACGAAATAAAAATTAGAAAAAGAACAAGAAGAATGAAAAAGAAGAAGAGGAAGAAGAAGAAAAAGAAAAAGACGAATAAAACAACAACAGGAAATAGAACAACAAGAAGAACAAGAAAAAAGAAGAAAATGAAGACAAGGGAAAAGAGGAAAACAGTAACAAACTTAAAAGAAAAAAACTACATATATAAACATCAACTCCACATCTTCTATCCCTTCCATCTTTCCTTTATCTTCCTTTTCACTTCCTCTTCCCCATCTTCACGAAACAAGATCACGAAGGAGGAGGAGAGAATGACGAAGAAAACGGAGGGAGAGAAGGAGAGGCTGGAGGAGAGAATGACGAAGGAAACGGAGGGAGAGAAGGAGAGGAGGAGAGAATGACGAAGAAAACGGAGGGAGAGAAGGAGAGGCTGGAGGAGAGAATGACGAAGAAAACGGAGGGAGAGAAGGAGAGGCTGGAGGAGAGAATGACGAAGAAAACGGAGGGAGGGAAGGAGAGGCTGGAGGAGAGAATGACGAAGAAAACGGAGGGAGAGAAGGAGAGGCTGGAGGAGAGAATGACGAAGAAAACGGAGGGAGAGAAGGAGAGGCTGGAGGAGAGAATGACGAAGAAAACGGAGGGAGGGAAGGAGAGGCTGGAGGAGAGAATGACGAAGAAAACGGAGGGAGAGAAGGAGAGGCTGGAGGAGAGAATGACGTAGAAAAAGGACGGAGAGAAGGAGAGGCTGGAGGAGGGGATGACGAAGAAAACGGAGGAGAGAAGGAGAGGCTGGAGGAGGGAATGACGAAGAAACGGAGGAGAGAAGGAGAGGCTGGAGGAGGGACTGACGAAGAAAACGGAGGGAGAGAAGGAGAGGCTGGAGGAGGGAATGACGAAGAAAACGGAGGGAGAGAAGGAGAGGCTGGAGGAGAGAATGACGAAGAAAACGGAGGGAGAGAAGGAGAGGCTGGAGGAGAGAATGACGAAGAAAACGGAGGGAGAGAAGGAGAGGCTGGAGGAGGGAATGACGAAGAAAACGGAGGGAGAGAAGGAGAGGCTGGAGGAGAGAATGACGAAGAAAACGGAGGGAGAGAAGGAGAGGCTGGAGGAGAGAATGACGAAGGAAACGGAGGGAGAGAAGGAGAGGATGGACACAAGACCACTCCCCGACGAAATAGCAAAACCATCCGGGCTATTATTAAATTTCTGGGCCCATTGTTAGCCCTGATGTGTGTGTGTGTGTGTGTGTGTGTGTGTGTGTGTGTGTGTGTGTGTGTGTGTGTGAGACAAGATGGGATACTATACGTGAAATTATAGAAAAAGAAAAAAAAGAGAAAAAAATGAAGTGAAGGAAAGGAAATAAGGGAGGAAGCAATGATGAATGAGTGAATGGAGAAATATACTGATGAAAGGGAAGAGCGAGATAAGGAAGAGAAAAAAATGAACGAGAGAAGGTAAAGAAAAACTGAGTAAAGATGAATTAGAAATGGATGAAATAGAAGGACGAGAAATCAATCATCAATGTTTTATAGAAGGAACTTGTTTTTCCTGTAGTAGTAGTAGTAGTAGTAGTAATAGTAGTAGTAGTTGTAGCAGTAGTAGTAGAAATAGTAGTAGTAGTAGTTGTAGTAGTAGTAGTAGTAGTAGTAGTAGAATCACAAAAAGTAGCAACCATCGTAACATATTGCATTATTTATTTTATCATTTCCACAACAAAAGCTATTGATTGGGAAGAGAAACCGAGGAAGTAGAATACAGGCGAGTGAGTTATCAATACAAAAAACAAAAAGAAAAGAAAAGAAAAACAGTTACGGACAAAAATAACCCTAACTTTTTATCTGTGTGTGTGTGTGTGTGTGTGTGTGTGTGTGTGTGTGTGTGAGGAACCCGCATCGTCACTCACTCTCCCCTTCCCATTCTTCTCTTTTTTATTTTCTTATTCCTTCCTTTCTTACTTCCTTATTCTCCCACTCATGTTCTTCTTTACCGCCTTTCTTTTATTTTTCTCTCGTCCTTATCTTTCTCTCTCCTTTCATCAATATATATTTCTCTATTCACTCCTTCATCATTGGTTCTTTCTTTATTTCCTTTCTTTTAATCATTTTTTTACCTTCATCTCTTCGCCGTTTCCTTTTCTCTCTTCTTTTCTTCTTTCTTCTTTTTCTTTCTTCTTCTTCTTCTTTATCTCCCCTTTTATCAATATCTCTCTCTATTCCCTCATTCATCATTGCTTCTTTCTTTATTTTCTTTCTCTTTCATGTTTTTAACCTTCACCTCTTTGCCGTTTCCTTTCCTCTTTTCTTCTTTTTCTTGTACGCCTGACTTCTTAACTCTTCCTCTCTTTTTCCATCTTTTTTATTTACCTTTTTATTTATTTTCTTGCTTTTCTCTCAGTTTATCATCGTATATTTTAGTTTCAATCTCCTTTCTCATTTTCTTTTAGTTCTTTTTTTTTTCTTGCCTATCTTTGTTAACCTGTTTTCGGATCCCTTTTCCTCTTTTTATCATTCTTTTCATGTATCTTTTTTATTATTGTTTTCTTTTGCTTTCTCTTATTTGTATCACCATTTCCTATGTACCTGATTTCTGTTTTTCTTTTCTTTTCCTTTTTTTCTTTCTGTCTTTTTTCTTCTCTTCGTGTCTATTTTCACCGTTATCCAAAACTCCTTCTTCTTCTTCTTCTTCTTCCTCTTTTTCTTCATCATCATCATCATCATCTTCTTCGTCTTCTCCCTCTCTTAGCTTCGTTTATTTTCCTCCTTTCTCTCTCTCCTTCCGCGAAAAGATATCCTACACCTCCTTCTAATGTCCCTTCCGTCCTGTCTTTTCTTCTCTTTTTTCTCGACGCAGGTAATATAACTTTTTTTCTTCTTCCTCTTTTCTTTTCTTCTATTTCTCCATTGTGTGTTATTACTCGTATTCTCTTCCTTTTCTTCTCTTTTCTTCCGTCACAAAATCTTATTCTCTATTATTTTTTATTTCATTTTGTCTTCCTTCTCCATTCCTTCCTATTTTTCTCTATCCTTCACTCTTACTCTTTCTTCTCTTTCGTCTATCCCTTCTCTTACATCAGTTTTCTCACTCTATTCCAATTCTTCTTCTTTTTCCTTTCCTTTTTCGTTTCCATATTTGCACAATCTCCCTTTCCTCTCTTCCACTTTTCACTTCTCTTCTGTCACACAATCTCGCTTTCTGCTTTTCTCTATCTCTCATTTCTTTCTTTACTTTCCTTATTTATTCATTCCTTGCTGTGTGACTATTTCCTCTTCCTTTTCCATTACTTTTTCCTTTATTTCATTTCATCTTTTCTTCTAATTTCCTTTTTCCCATTTTCTACTCACAGTCCTATCTTCCTCCTATCTCTCATTTCTTCTTTCTTTACTTTCCTTATTTTTTCATCTTGTTGAGTGATTATTTCCTCTTCCTTTTCCATCACTTTTTCCTTTATTTCACTTCATCTTTTCTTCTAATTTCCTTTTTCCCATTTTCTACTCACAGTCCTATCTTCCTCCTCTCTCCTTCACTCCTTTATCTTCATCAGTAATAAACGACCTCATCTTTCCCTATCTTCATCCCCTCCTTCCTTCCTTCCTTCCTTCCTTCCTTCCTTCCTTATTTACATATCTCATTAACTCTCTCTCACCTCCCTTCACACCTTCTCCTCCACCCTCACCTGTTTTTCCCTCCTTCCTCCCCTCTCTTAACATCTTTCCCTCCAGCTTTAACTTCCTCTTATTTCCTTCCCTTCTTCCTTCCATTTCTACACCTTACATGTCTGATATATTTCCCTCCCTTCCTTCCTTATTTTACTGTCTTCATTCCTTCCTTCCTATCTTCTGTTCCTTCCTTCTTTTCACCTGACAAGTCTAGTATATTAACCTCTCTTCATTCCTACCTTCCTTTCTTTCTTTCTGTCTTTCTTTCGTATCTTCCTTCCTTCCTCTATTTACTCTTTCCTGCCTTCGTTTTCACCTTACAAGTCTATTTCCCTTCCTTCTTTCCTTCCTAACTTGTTTGTATTCCTTTCTTCCTTCGTCTTTTTTTCTTTCCTTTCTTTCATTTCTTTCATTTTACAGATCTGATATATTTTTCTTCCTTCCTAACTTCCTATCCCCATTTCTTTCCTTATCTTTCTTTCTGTCTTTCCTTCCTTCCTTCCTTCCTATCTCCCTCCCTTCATCCATCTCCCTCACACTATACTTCCCACCCTTTCCATCTCTATCTCCTGTGCCTTCCATCACACGCCCACAACTGCCCTTCTCCGTGTACGCGAACAGGTGGGAGTGAGTGGGCAGACATGGAGGTGGGCGGAGGGACAGGTGACAGGTGAGCACGTCGACAGGTGAGGCGGGTTGGTGGGCAGGTGAGGTGAGGTGAGAAGCAAACTTGTGTCTTGGTAAATGTCAGACTTCACGCGATGACGAAGTTGTGTGAGTGTGAATCAATCTATGTATGTAACGTTATGTTGGTGTGTATGTATGTATGTATGTATGTATGTATGTGTTACTTATGCAGGAGGAGCGATTGGTGGTTTTTGTTTGTTCCTTCTTTGTTTATCATCCTTGAGCTGTTCTTCTTTACTGTAATAATGTATGTATATGCGTGTGTGTTTGTGTGTGTGTGTGTGTGTGTGTGTATGAGGGTAAAATTTATGGAAGGGCAAGATCTTTATATATTAACAAAAGAATATACTCTAAGATGTATTAAACTTTCATACACTTAATAAATAATGAAAGCAAAGTGAGATAGAGAGATAGAGCGAGAGCGAGAGCGAGAGAGAGAGAGAGAGAGAGAGAGAGAGAGAGAGAGAGAGAGAGAGAGAGAGAGAGAGAGAGAGAGAGAGAGAGAGAGAGAGAGAGAATATTGATCCCTTTAAACTTTCATCTTTTATCGGTCGGTC
>NC_066561.1:6676520-6709020 GCF_024679095.1 Eriocheir sinensis | reverse complement strand
TAAAACAACACAAAACAAGCACCATAGAAGTCTTGCTAAACCTTCGGAGCCAGAGAGCAGAAGAGGGGAGAGAGAAGCCAGCGAGGGGAGCGAGCGACTGAGGGGAAATACATTATAGGGAAGAGAGAAAAAGGAGAATGTAAGATGTAGAATAATTTGAGGGGAAGCTTATCTATTGGCGAAGGGGATGAAGAGGGTGGATGAACTAAATAGTATTGGTGGTGGTGGTGGTAGCAGTAGTAGGAGTGGTAGTAGTAGTAATAGTAGTAGTAGTAGTAGTAGTAGTAGTAGAAAAAGTAGAAGAATAAGAAGAAAAGAAAAAGAAGAAAGAAAGAAAAAGAGAAAGAAAAAGAAGAAAAACCAACAGCAAGTAGTAGTAGTAATAGTAGTAGTGGTAGTAGTAATAGTAGTAGTAGTAGTAGTAGTAGTAGTAGTAGTAGAAGTAGCAAAAACAGCAAATCATTCAAATTCCACAAGACAAAGATGAGGAAAGAGTTGAATCACGTTTAAAATCCTTATTGCGACTGTACAGCGATCATTAATTCCGCCAGGTGAAAAATGGGACAGGTAGATAAACGAGGCGAAGCTACACAAAGAGAGATCACCAGGTAAAGTTATGGAGAAAGGGGAGCGGAGAGACAGAAAGAGATACAGGGAAAGACGTAACAATGTGCTGAGGGTTAAGAAGAGAGGGAAGATAGGGGAGAGGTAAACGATAATAGAGAAAAAGATGAACAGGGAATAGATTGTGGATGGGAACTTGAAGATAAATGAGGTGGATAAGATAAGTGGATAAAAGTAAATCACACACACACCTGAAAAAAAAAGAAGAGAAGAAAGTATGACATAAAAGTGAATGACATGATGAAGAAAATTAAAGAAAGAAGGAATTAAGAAACAAAAATATAGGAAAAAAATGCGAAAAGAAAAAAACGAAATCAAGAAAAAAAAAGAAAACAGAAATTATGAACCAAAACACACACACACACACACACACACACACACACACACACACACACACACACACACAGTAATTACATAGCGTGAAGCACTCTTACAGGGTTACACAAAAAGTTATGACGCTACTAAACCAACGAAGTGAAAGGAAAACAACAACAACAACGAGAGAGAGAGAGAGAGAGAGAGAGAGAGAGAGAGAGAGTCTGTGGCTAAGAAAGAAGGAATCCAGCGTCAAAGGAAGAGGAAAACATGATGGATTACGAGGAGGAGGAGGAGGAGGAGGAGGAGGAGGAGGAGGAGGAGGAGGAGGAAGAAAAGAATAAGCAAAGAATAAGAACAAGAATAAGAAGAAGACGTAGGTGAGGAAAAAAGGAAAAAGAACAAGAAGAAGAAAGAGGAGGAAGAAGAGGAAGACGAAGAAGGAGGAGGAGGAGGAGGAGAGGAACAGAGAAGGAGGATTATGGTATTAAGGGAAGGAAGGAGAAGGCAAGAAAGTGGGAAAGAAGGAGAGGAGAAAAAAAAAGCGGAAGAGAAGGCGGAGGAGGAGGAGAAGGAAGAGGAGGAGGCAGAGGAAGAAGAGAAATCCCAAGAGAGTGGCTTTCCTTATTCTTCCAATCCTCTTTTCTCTCTCTCTCTCTCTCTTCGTTGGCCATTTCCTTTGCTTAATAAATCTTCAAAGTCTTTTTTTCTTTCTTTTTTAACGTCATTTGTCTCTCCTTAATTCCCTCCTTCCTTCTTTTCTCCGTTTTCTTTTATATATTTTTTTCTCCCTGTGTTTCTTACTGTTTTATTTTATTTCATTTATACATTTTTCTTTGATTCCACAAGATTTTAGTTAAGATAGCAACAGTATTCGTCTTATATATATGGTGGGTGGTTAATCTCTCTCTCTCTCTCTCTCTCTCTCTCTGTAATATCTTCAGTTTTCATATTCTTTACGATATTCTCTCTCTCTCTCTCTCTCTCTCTCTCTCTCTCTCTCTCAAAGTGTGTAAATAGGTCATCCTTATCACCCTTCACAGGCCCCATGCACACACACACACACACACACACACACACACACACACACACACACACACACACACACACACACACACACACACACACACACACATACTTTCATACTAATATTTTTCTTTTCTTTTTTCTTTCTTGTTTCCCTTCCTCTCGATTTTTTTTTTTTATTATTATCTGTCTTCTCTTCCTCTTCCTCCTCCTCCTCCTCTTCCTCCTCCTCCGATCTTCTCTTCTGCTTATCCTCCCACTCCTCCTAAGCACATAAATCCCTCTTGTTTTTCTTTTCCTCCTCCTCCTCCTTCTTCCTCTTCCTCCTCTTTATTTTGCTTCTTCCCTCTTCTTCCCTCACTCTTCGTATTGCATCTTCTTCCCCTCTTCCGAGAGCATTTAAATCACCTCTATATTTGTTTCCTTTCTTTATAATTCCTCTTACTCCTTCTCTTCCTTTTCCTTTATTTATTCTCTAATTTCTCTTACTATTTCAACCCTTTATTTAACTTTACTGATTATTGTTTCTCTCTTTATTTATTTTGTTTTATGGGTTTTCTTCCTCTTTGCTTTTCTAATCATTTGTTCATTTCTCTGTTATTTTCCTTCCTCTCTCTCTTACTTTTCCCATTCCTCTTCATTTTTATTTTCATTTGCTCTCTTTTTTATTTTATTTTATGTTTTTTCCCTCTTTCTAAGTTATTCTGTTTGCTTTTCTAATCATTTGTTCATTTCTCTGTTATTTTCCTTCCTGTCTCTCTTACTTTTCCCATTTCTCTTCATTTTTATTTTCATTTACTCTCTTTTCCATCTTTACTTATCGGCATTTCCTCCTCCTCCTCCTCATCTTTTCCTTTCTCCCCTCTTAATTTATCCCGTTTTTCTTTTCTTTTCCTTCGCATCAATTCGCGGTCTATTTTTTTCTAACATTATCGCCTTTCCTTCCCTCCTTCCTTCTCCTCCTCCTCCTCCTTCTTCTAAAACACCTCCTCCAGTCGTTTATCTCCATTAACTCATAACTAACCATCATTTTTGTTCCTACCGTTTTCTCTTTTCTCTTTTCCTTTCTTTGCTGTCCCTCTCTCTTTTGTTTTTCGTATAAACGTGTGATCATCGAGGGGCCTCTGTTTGGGTCTATCTCATTCTTTTCCTTGATGCTCTTTCCTGAATCTCAATAATAATAATAATAATGTTCTTCTCTTCTTTCTTATGCTCTCTCCTCTTCTCTTCCCTTCTCTTATTTTCTCTTTTCTTCTTTTCTCATCTCCCCTCCTCTCCTCTCCTTTCCTGTCTTTTCTTTTCTTCTCTCTTCCTGTATCTTCTTTTCTCTTTTCTTCTCTCTTCTCTCTGCTACACACCATTCCAATAATATATTTTCGTTTCCTTTCCTTTCCTGTCCTTTCATTTCCTTTGCTTTCCTTTCCCTTCCCTTCCCTTCCTTTCCTTTCCTTACCTTTCGTTTCCCTTCCCTTCCCTTCCAATCTTTTCCTTTCCCTTCCCTTCCCTTCCCTTCCTTTCCTTTCCTTTCCTTTCCTTTCCTTTCCTTTCCTTTCCTTTCCCTTCCCTTCCCTTCCAATCCTTTCCCTTCCTTTCTCTTCCAGTCCTTTCCCTTCCCTTCCCTTCCTTTACTATCCTTTCCTTTCCTCTGCTATCTTCTATTCTTCCAGTCACTCCCCTCCATACCACACCTAACCCCATTTTCCCATTCCCTCCACAGACATGGGTTGGGAGGATCAGGGCGCCAACTCCACCTCCGCCGCAGCAGACGAGGAAGGGGGCCTCTACAACCACGAGCCCGAGGTTCTGCAAAGGGAGGCGGATTGCAGGGAACTCCACGCACAGATGCCGCCCCTCGACCCTGCCCTTGGTGAGTACACGTGGGGCGAGGAGAGAAGGGAGGAGAAGAGAGATGGGAGGAGAGGTGATGAGAGGTAAGAAGGGAAGGGAGAGGAGGGGAGAAAAGAGGAGAGAGGAAAAACAGAGGAGGGGTGAGGAAATGAAAGGAGAGGGGAGAAAAGGAGAGGAGAAGAAAGGATATGAAAGGGGAGGAGAATGAGGGAAGGAGAGGAAAGGAGAGAAACGATAAGAGAGAAATGAAGTTATGTGATTTGAAGTAAGAGAAGTTATAGAAGGAGCAAAAAATACACGACTGGAATTAACATATATAAACTTTGAAACTATAATGCGAAAAAAAAGTAGAAGTGGAGGAGAGGAGAGAGGAGAACAGAAAAGGGAGGAGAAGAGAAGAGAGGGGAGGAGAGGAAAGGAGAAAAGAGGAACCGAGAGGCAGAGGAGAAAGAGTAGAAGGAGGAGGAAGAGGAAGAAATAGAAAAAAAATAGATATTGGACACACTAACGAGTGCAAACCGCCCGCTGCCAACACCCTCTGGTCGGAGTGCTCAAAATGTGAAAATATGAAATTAAGTCTTGGGCGAGGTCCTGCCCTGTTTCATTTCTCAAAACTCACGCGAGTTATATTTTTGACCCCGGTGACCTTGACCTTTGACCTTTGACATTGAAAATCGAGCATGCCCTGCGTGTATCCATTAGTAGTCCACCTATGAAGTATCAACATCCTAGCTTTAATGGTTCAAAAGTTATCGCGTTACAGACAAAAAAAAATACACAACTGACAACAGGTCTTCCGCATAATTCTTTCGCGGGCGGTAAATATTGACTTCCCATTTCCAGGTACGGTAAAAATTATAGCTTGAGTTTAGAGGTTTTAACCGTACACAGTTGCTTCAAATATCTAAAACTATATACATAATAAAGGCATAAAAAACTACCGAAAACTGGAACTAACATTATATAACCTTTGAAACTATAATGCGAAAATAAAGTAAAACGCATAGATAGCTTGAGTTTAACACCAAAAAAGAAAAACAACAGCTAGAAAAGAAAGAAGAAGAAAAGGTAAGAAAATTAAAAACACAAATAGAAATTAAAGGAAAACGTATAGATTGCTTGAGTTTAACACCAAAAAAAGAAAAACAGCAAGGAAAAAAAGAAAAAGAAAAGAAAATGAAAAAACAACAATAGAAAAGAAAAAGAAAGAAAATAGAAAAAGAAAAAAAAAGAAAAAAAAAGATAATAAAAACTAGCTAAATAAATAAATGAAATAAAGTTTGGAACCTTTCACAGCCGCTTCAAATATCTATGGCTACAATCATCATAAAAGCATAAAAAATTTCCCAACTGAAATCAACGTATATTGCCTTTGAAACTACGATACGAAAAAAGCAAAACGAATAGATAGCTTGAGTTTACAGCTTCCAACTTTATACATCTGCCTCGAATATCTCAACCTTCCTCCTCCTCCTCCTCCTCCTCCTCCTACTCTCCTTCTCCTCTGCTTCTTATCTCCTCTTTTCTCTTCCCCTCTCCTCTTCCCTCCTTCCCTCTCTTCTCTATAAATGAAGAGTAAAATGTAAAACACATCGCTTGAATTATGATCCTGAAACTTTACACAGCTGCAGTGAAATATCTAAAAAGTTACAAATCACACAGAAAAAAAAGTAAAACATAGATTGAATTGCATCCTGAAACCTAACACAGTGTCAATCAAGAATCTAATACCTTGCAAATCATGAATGTAGAAAGAAAACAAATATATAGTTAAGAATTATTGGCCTGGAATTCATAACCAAGTATTTAAAACCTTACAAACCACACAAATACGATAATAATGAAAAAGAACAAACCCAAATAACTTCAATTAAGAGACTGGAACCTTGCAAATCATGAATGTAGAGAGAAAACAAATATATAGTTAGAATTATTGGCCCTGAACCTATAATCAAGTATTCAGAACCTTACAAACCACACAAATACGGACACAAACAAACACAAATAGCTTGAACTGAGAGACTGGAACCTTGCAAATCATGAATGTAGAGAGAACACAAATATATAGCTGGAATTATTGGCCTGTAACCTATAATCATGTATTCAAATCCTTTACAAACCACACAAGTACAGACACAACAACCCAAACTGCTTAAAAGGAGAGACTGAAACCTCGCAAATCATGAATGTAGAAAGAAAACAAATATATAGATAAAATTATTGGTCTGGAATCTATAATCAAGTATCCAGAACCTTACAAACCACACAAGTACAGACACAACAACCCAAACTGCTTAAAAGGAGAGACTGAAACCTCGCAAATCATGAATGTAGAAAGAAAACAAATATATAGATAAAATTATTGGTCTGGAATCTATAATCAAGTATCCAGAACCTTACAAACCACACAAGTACAGACACAACAAACCCAAATTGCTTAAAAGGAGAGACTGAAACCTTACAAATCACAGAGCCATAAATAAATCTGTAGAGCTTGAATGAAGAGCCTCAAAAAATACACACAAACACAAATAGCTTGAATTGAGAGACTGAAACATTACAAATCAGAGCAATAAATAAATCTGTAGAGCTTGAATGAAGAGCCTCAAAAACTAACCTAACCTAACCTAACCTTCATCCATGGCAATCAAATATGTCAACGTTTACAAACCATGAATCCAGAAATTGAATTGAATTGAAGAGTCTGGAGCTTGTAATCAAATATTCAAAACGTTACAAATCAAGTACTAAGAAAAAGTTAAATAAAAATTGAATTACAACGACAATTAAATATATTAACTCTAACAAACCATTAATCCAGAAAATAATACACCCACATACCCTGAATTGAAGAGTTTGGAGCTTATATTCAAATATTCAAAACGTTACAAATCAAGCACTAAAAAAAAAAATAATTACAGCGACAATCAAATATATTAACTCTTACAAACCATGAATCCAGAAAATAATAAACCCACACAGATAAAATCTAAGAGCCTGGAGCTTATAATCAAATATTCAAAACGTTATAAATCAAATATTAAAAAAGTAAAATAAAAACTGAATCACAGCAACAATCAAATATATTAACTCTTACAAACCATGAATCCAGAAAATAATAAACCCACATAGATAAAATTTAAGAGCCTGGAGCTTGTAATCAAATGTTCAACATGTTATAAATCAAATATTAAAAAAAGTAAAATAAAAACTGAATCACAGCGACAATCAAATATATTAACTCTTACAAACCATGAATCCAGAAAATAATAAACCGACATAGCTTAAATTTAAGAGCCTGGAGCTTGTAATCAAATGTTCAACACGTTACAAATCAAATGTTTCAAAAAGTGAAGTAAATATTGAATTACTAGTCCGGAACAGGTGCAATAAACGGTCTAACACTCAACAACTAATAAATAAAAATATTAAAAAAAACATTCGGACCTAATACGAAGGTAGGTAACAAATAGGGGAATCATATGAGAAAATGGGAGGAGAAAATGGGTAAGAAAATCGAGGGTAAAAGAAAATAAGAAAAGAAAAAAAAAACAGTAGTGAAAGGAATGAATAAGAGACACAATAAATTATCTAAAACTCAACAAAACATAAATTAACAGCCCCCCCCATCACACACACACACACACACACACACACACACACACACACACACACACATAGCTTGAATGAAGAAACCACAACCTTACAACTCACGGACGCAAGAACACGCAAAGCACATACTGGTCTAAATTACGTCCGTGGAACTTAATGAAGCCAAGCCACTCTTTAGCTGTAGTGTTTGCGCGGCGGTATTGGCTGCGGCGAAAGGCTGTGTCGTGTTTTATTCAGGTGATCAATTAATCAATCCACGCCGTCACGTTGGAAGAGGAAAGAAGCAGAGGAGAAGAAACAGGAGAGGAAAACGTGGGGTGAGGGATGAATGTTAGTAAGGAATGTTAGTATAGAATTGAGTAGCGAGCTTTTTTTCACATTTGTTACCTTGAACTGACTCCTCTGATGTAAAAAGAAAAATGAACTCAAGGGAAAAAAAGAGAAAAGAAGGCAAAAGAAAACTGGAATGGAAAGCAGGAAGAAAAGAAAGAAAGGACAGAGCGTTTTGGAAGGAAGGATAAGGTTAAAAAAAACGGGAAAAGAGGAAGGAAAAATTAAGGAAACAAGGAGAATGAATAGAGATTGAACTAAAAAGAGACAAAAGGAAGGAAAATGAAAATGTGAAAGAAAGGAGAGGAGTGAAAATGAAAAATGTGTAAATAATAAATAAAAGAAGAGAAAAAGAAGGTAAGAGAGGATAAGAAGGCAATAAAAAGGGAGAGGGAAATGAGTAAACAAAATAACTGAAGAAGAAATTAAAATATGATAAAAGGGAATGAGAGAGAATAAAGAGAGTGAAGGGGAGAAAGCTAGTAAAGAATGGATTAAAGAAGATGAATACATGATAATAATAGAGAGTGGGAAATAAGAGAGAGGAAAGAGAGGGAAAATGAGAAAAAGAATTAATTAAAGAAGTAGAAAAAGAGTGAAAATAATTTATAAAGGGAGAAAGTAAAGGGTGAAAGGATGATAAAAAGAAAAAGAAAAAAATAAATAAGGAAAAAACGAAGATAAAACAAAACGAAAAAAAAGAAGGATGAAAAGAGGAAAACGAGCAAAAATGAAGTAAAGAAAAAAAAAGAATGAAAAAGAAAATGGAAGAGAAGAAAAAGGGGTGAGAATGACCTGAAGAAGAAGAAACGAAGGTAAAGAAAATAAAGAAATATGAGAAGTGAAAGAAAAGATGAGCAAAGAATGAACTAGAAAAGAAAAAAATAGGTAAAAGAAAATGAGAAAGGAAGGATGCTAAAGAAAAAGAGTAAGGGAAATGAGGAAAAAGTAAGAAGAGAAAAGAGGAAAGGAAGGGAAAGGATGGGGGAAAAAGAGCGAAGGAAGAAGGGAGAAAAGGTTAGAAGGGATTTGAGGGAGGAGGGAAGAGGGAAGGGAGAGTTTAGAAAGGATTAAGGGATAAGAAGAGGAGGAGGAGGGGAAGGAAGGAAGGAGTGGGAGGAGGAGTAGAAGGGAATAAAGGAAGGAAGGATGGGGATAGGATGGAAGGAAGGAAGAAAGAAAAGAAAGAAGGAAAGAAAGGAAGGTAGGAGGAGCAATTAAAAGGAAGGATAAGGAAAAAATACAGGAAAAAGATGAAAGAAAAGAAGGAAAAGGGAAGGAAATAGAGGGAAAGAGGGAGGAAGGATAAAGAAGCAATGTAGAAAGGACACAAGAAAGAAGAAAAAAATAGAAGGAAGAACATAATCAGTAAAGGAAGGAAAAAAAAGGAAAAATAAAAGAAGGAAAAAAGGAAGGAACCATTAAATAAACGAAAATGATGAGAAGAATGATTAAAAAAAGAGGATAATAATTTTGCTGTAACGAAAGGAAAAAAAAAATGAAAATAAATGTAAAGGGAAATGATACGTCTAAGGAGAAGGGAAGGAAGAGATAAAGTTGAAGAGAAGCAGAAAGAGATGAGAATTAGGATAAAGGAAGGGAGGGGAAAATGGACGATAAGAAGTCGAGGGGAAACATAACTAATCAGGCAGAGAATCAAATAAGGAAGGAAATAATAAATAAATGGGAGGGAAAGAGAGAAAGACAGATAGATAGATAGACAGAGAGATAGAGATAGAGAGAGAGAGAGAGAGAGAGAGAGAGAGAGAGAGAGAGAGAGAGAGAGAGAGAGGTGGTGTGTTTGAAATATGAAACAAGAGTGATGTTTTTTTTCTTTTTTACAAGAGAGCGTAAACAAAGACTAATGAAGAACAGGAAGAAAACAAAGAAAAAAAACAGGTAGAGAAATTAAACCAATGATGAACAAAGAAAAAAATAAAGACAAGAAGAATAAGACAAGGAATAGGAAATAATTATGATAAGGAAAGAGAAGAATGGAAGGAAAGAAGAATGAAAACGAAGAATATATAGAAACAATGAGAAGGAGAAAAAGCAAAGGGAATAAGGAATAAGATACAAATGAAAAAAATACAAAAAAAAAATAAGAGGAAATAACATAGACAAATGGAAAAGAAAATAAGAAAAGTGAAGGAAAATAAAATAGGTACTGGTGGCGGAAAACAATGAAAAAAAAAGACAATAGACATAGAAAAAAATAAAGTTGAGAAATTATAGTAAGTTGTAAGGACAGAAAACGGAAAATAAAAATGAAGTAGAAGAAATAAAGAAAGGAAGGAAGGAAGCAAGGAGAGAAGAATGAAAGGGATGGAAAGAAATAAGGAAAGAAGGAAGAGGGGAAGGAAGGAAGCAAGGAGAGAAGAATGAAAGGGATAGAAAGAAATAAGGAAAGAAGGAAGAAGGGAAGGAAGGAAGAAAGGAGAGAAAAATGATAGGTATGGAAAGAAATAAGGAAAGAAGGAAGAGGGGAAGGAAGGAAGCAAGGAGAGAAGAATGAAAGGGATGGAAAGAAATAAGGAAAGAAGGAAGAAGGGAAGGAAGGAATACATAGGAAAGAAGGAAGAAAAGGGATGGAAAGAAAAAAAGAAAGAAAGAAGAAGGGAAGGAAGGAAAAAAGTGGGGAGAAAGAAGAAAGGTAGAACAGAAGGAAGTATAAGAAGGAAATAAGAAATAAATAAAGGAATTAGAAACAGAAGGAAGGAAAGATGGAAACAACGAAGAGAGGAAAACAGAACGACGGAAATGTGAAAAAATATAATGAAAATAAAAAAAAATGAACACAAATAATCATAATAAAAGAAACATACGAACAGAATTAAATAAGAAAAGCAAAGCAGGAGAAAAAAAAAACCACATGACAACAGACGCCAAGATGAAGAGAGGGAGAGGAAGGAAGGGAGAGACAGGGAGAGGAAGGGAGATGATAGGAGAGAGAGAGAGGGGGGGGGAAGGACAGGACAGGACAACACTAGGAGAAGGAAGAAACACAGACGTAAAAAAATAATGGGATGGAGAATGAGGAATAAAAAGAGGATGATGCGTGTCATGGGGAACAAAGGAAAGAGAAAGGAGGAGGAGGAGGAGGAGGAGGAGGAGGAGGAGGAGGAGGAAGATATAAATTTAATGTCATGTTGAAGGGCACTAAAGGGTGATGAGGGAAAAAAATGAGAATGGAGATTAGAAAGACGAGAGGGAAAAAAAATGAATAAAAAAACAAAATAAATAAGAAAAAGAAATAAAGAAAATATGACATCACTACTACTACTACTACTACTACTTCTACTACTACTACTACTACTACTACTACTACTGACCTACTTAATCTATGTAGTTAATTTCACCGTTTCATAATAATTTTCATAATCGATTTTACTTTACATATGAAAATTAAATGTGTGTGTGTGTGTGTGTGTGTGTGTGTGTGTGTGTGTGTGTGTGTGTGTGTGTGTGTGTGTGTGTGTGTGTGTGTGTGTGTGTGCGTGTGATTAATCCTCATCTCTGCTCCACATTCCAAGAAAAATTAATATGCTAGATACAGCCATTAATATTCTCTCTCTCTCTCTCTCTCTCTCTCTCTCATCAGCAGTATACATCATTAGTTTTCCTTTGCCGTATAGATTTTCTTTCTTTTTATCTGTCTTTCTTTTTAGGAGTTTTCTTAAATAACTTCATCTGATGCTGTGTGTGTGTGTGTGTGTGTGTGTGTGTGTGTGTTGTGGTGGTGGTGGTGATGGTGTTGTAGATTAGGAGATAACGTGTCTCTTACAAAGCAAAATGAAGGAGGAGGAGGAGGAGGAGGAGGAGGAGGAGGAGGAGGAGGAGGAACTATTTAAAACTCCATTTATGACAAGAGAGAGGACACCAAGTAAACAACGAGGGAGGGAAGGAGGGAGAGAAGAATGGAGGGAAGGAGGATATCAGGGAAGCAAAATGAGGAGATGGAGGGAAGAAATGAGAGGCAGGAGAGATGAGGAGAGAAGAAATGGAGGAAAAAGTAATTGACAAAGAGGAGTTAGAGGAAAGATGAAGGAAGGAAAAACAGAGAGAAAGGAGAGACAGAGAGAGAGAGAGAGAGAGAGAGAGAGAGAGAGAGAGAGAGAGAGAGAGAACGGAAATGAGAAGACAGGTGTGAGGGAGAAAAAAGTGTAAATAAAAAGTAGAAAGGAAGGGAAAAGAGAAATGGAAGGAGGCAGGAAAGAAAATATGAAAAAAGAGCAGATGGTCAACAAAGAGAGGAAAAGAGGAAGAAAGAGGGAAAGAGAAGAAAGAGGGAAAAGAAGAAAAACTGATACAAAAAAAATGAAAAACTACTGAAAGGGAAGGAAATAGAGGAAAACAAAGAAAACAAGAGAAAATGAAAAGAAGAAAAGAGAAAATTACAGGAAAGGAAAATATATGAAAAGAAAACAGAAAATGAAAAGAAAGGATAAGGGAAAAAAACAGAGGAAAATAAAGGAAAAGAAAGAAAACGAGAGAAGGGAATAAAAATACTGATAAAGATATATGAAAAGACAGAAAATGAAAATAAAAAGAAAAAAGTAGAAAGATAACTTGAGGAGAGGAAAAAAGAAAAAAAAGGATATATATAAGAAATGAAAAAGACAAAAGGAGAAAAATACAGGAAAGAAAATGGAAAGAAAAGGAAAAGAAAAAAGAATATTACAGAAATGGAAAAAAAGGTTGAGGAAGAAAAATACATAAAATCCGAGGAAAAAAACGCAAAAAAAAAAGAAGAGGAGATAGAGATGAAAGTTGAAAGAGAACGAAAGTGAAAGAAGAGGAAGAGAAAACTTGATTAAAAGAGGCGGAAAGGTGGTAAGTGGATAAAATGGAGTGACAGGTAGGGAGGGACGGGCAGGTGAGGAAGAGGAGGAAGAGGAGGAGGAGGAGGAGGAGGAAGAGAAGTGTGACCCAAGACGTTCTGAGTGTGATTTGAGGAATTTTATCAAGCATTTTCTCTCTCTCTCTCTCTCTCTCTCTCTCTCTCTCTCTCTCTCTCTCTCTCTCTCTCTCTCTCTCTCTAATCCTCCTCCTAAATCGTCTATCCGTTAAACAATTTCCACTTCCTTCTTATTTTTATTTTTATTTTCGTTTTAAGCTAAAGTTTTTACCTCCACTCTCTCTAATCTCCTCCTAAATCGTCTATCCTTTAAACAATTTCCACTTCCTTCTTATTTTATTTTCGTTTTAAGCTAAAGTTTTACCTCCACTGTCTCTCTCTCTCTCTCTCTCTCTCTCTCTCTCTCTCTCTCTCTCTCTCTCTCTAATCTCCTCCTAAATCGTCTATCCTTTAAACAATTTCCACTTCCTTCTTATTTTTATTTTCGTTTTAAGCTAAAGTTTTTACCTCCACTCTCTCTCTCTCTCTCTCTCTCTCTCTCTCTCTCTCTCTCTCTCTCGTTTCTTTTCTTCGTTGTAAATTGAGCGCATTTCTCTCTCTCCAAACTTCCTCCTCAGTTACGTTCCCCCGCTTCCCTTTCCTCCTCTTCTTTATCTCTCTTTGTCTTTTTCCTCTCCTGCATTCCTACACCGCTTCCTCCTTCTTCTCCTCCTCCTCCTATATTTGCTTCTTCATTTTTCCTCTCCTCATTCGTCCTTCTCTCTCTCTCCTCTCTCCTCTCTCTTCGTTTATGAGTGTGTGTGTTTGTGTGTGTGTGTGTGTGTGTGTGTGTGTGTGTGTGTGTGTGTGTGTGTGTGTGTGTGTGTGTGTGTGTGTTTATCTATTTATTCTACTCTATTATTCCTCTTTATCTATCTATATCCATCTCTCTCTCTCTCTCTCACAGCAAACTTCTTAGGCTCTTTCATCTCCCTGTCCATCCTTTCTAGATAAGCCAGCCTCTTTTTTTTCTTTTTTTTTCTTTTTTTTTGCTTGTTCTCCACCCTTCCTTCGTCCCTCCTTCCTTCCTTCCCTCCTTCCTTCCTTTCCCTCTATTCCTTTCCTTTGCTTTCCTTCCTTTCCATCTTTCCTATTTCCTCCTTCACTCCCTGCTTTCATTCCTTTCCTCCCTTCCTCTCCACCATCCCTTCTCTCTTCCTCCCTTCTTCTCCCCTCCCTTCTTCATTTCCTTCTTTTCCTTCCCTTTTTCCCTCTCTTCCTTCTTTACCTTTCCTCTGTTCCTTCATCGCTGTCTTCCGTTCCCTTTCCTCTTCCTTCACCTTTCTTTCATCTCCAGTGCTCCTTTTCCTCCTTCCTCCCTTCCCTCTGTCTCTCCATTCCTCCATTCCCTTTCCTCACCTTTCCTCCCTCCCTCCACTCCTAACCCCATTCTTCCACCTTCCTTTTTCCATTCCCTCCTCCATCCCTCCAGCTCGCTCCCTTCCCACCATTCCTCCTTTAACTCCTCCCTTCCCTCCATTCCTCCACCCACTCTTCCACCTTCCCTCCCTTCCCTCCACCTCGCGTCGCCCCGTGGCCAAGCCAGGTGCTCGCGGGCTTACCTGGCTCGCGGAGACAGACACCTGCACAAAAGAAAAGGTAACGAAAGGCGGGCCGTCCAAAGGGGGATTAAGGCTCACCTGAGGACGAATGAAGGTGGCCTGGTAACGCGGAGACTACTAAAGGGAGACTAATGGAGACTAAGGGAGATGTGGTGAGGGAGGCTAAAGGTGTGGAAATGAGAATAGACTAAGAATAAGGGAGAAGATAACGGGAAAGGGTTGAGACTCATGCGAGATGTGATGACAAAGGAGACCAAGGGAGAGTAACGTACGCAAGGGAGATGTGGAGGTGACAATGGAGACTAAGGGAGATAGGGAGACTAAAGGGAGATGGGGAGACTACAGGGAGATGGGAAGATGATAAGGGAGAGAGGAAGACTAAGGGAGATAGGAAGACTAAAGGGAGATGGGGAGACTACAGGGAGATGGGAAGATGACAAGGGAGATAGGGAAACTAAGGGAGACAGAGAGACTAAAGGGAGATGGGAAGATGATAAGGGAGATAGGGAGACTAAAGGGACATGGAAAGATGACAAGGGAGATAGGGAGACTAAAGGAAGATAGGGAGACTAAGGGAGACAGGGAGACTAAAGGGAGATGGGAAGATGACAAGGGAGATAGGGAGACTAAAGGAGGTGTGGAGATGACAAGGGAGGCTAAGGTAGAAAGGGAAAGTTAAGGGAGATGGGAGACTAAGGGAGGAGTGGAAATGACAGGGGAGACTAGGAGATAGGGAGACTGTGGGAGATACGAGGGAGGTGTGAAGATGACAAAGGGAGGCTAAATATGACGGAAAAGAAAATGGGTAAAAGTTAAAGGACAAGGGGAAAATAAAGAAGATGAGGAAAGTAGAGATTAGAGGAAAAGGAAACTAACAAAAAAAAAATAGACGAGACTAGGAAAGAATAAGGGAGATAGGGGAAGGTGGCGATGACGAGGGAGACAAGGAAAAAAAAAATGAAAATGGGCAAAGAAAATGAGGGAGATAAGAAATGGAGAAAATATAGAAAAAAGAAAATGGAAAAAATAACAGGAGACTTGGAGAGAATGAGGGAGATAGGGAGAGATTGCGATGACAAGGGAGATTAAAGGAGATGAGTGGAGACGAGACTACAAGGGAGACTCAAGGGAGAATAAGGGAGATAGGGAGAAGTGACTGAGGAGACAATATGAGGGAGGGCGAGATGTTTATGTCAGTCAGTCAGTCAGTCAGTCAGTTAGTCAGTCAGTCAGTCACTTAGTTTGTTAATTAATTAGTGATATATAGAGCTAGTTAGGGAGTTAGTTGTAATTCATTTTGTCAGTCAGTCAGTCAGTCAGTCAGTCAGTCAGTAAGTCAGTCAGTCAGTCATTCAGTCAGTTAGTCAGTCAGTCAGTCACTTAGTTTGTTAATTAGTTAGTGATATATAGAGCTTGTTAGGGAGTTAGTTGTAATTCAGTCAGTCAGTCAGTCAGTCAGTTAGTCAGTCAGTTACCTGGTTATTGTTATTTTTCTTATACGGTTATTTTTTCTCATTTATTGTTATTTTTCTCATTTAAACGGTTATTTTTTCTCATTTACTGTTATCATTCTCATATATACTGTTATTTTTCTCATTTATTCTGCTTTTTTATCATTTTTACTGCTATTTTTCTTTTATTTTTAGGGGGGTTAGAAAGTAAATAAGTTAGTAAATCAGTTAGGTAGGTAGGTAGGTAGGTAGGTCAGTCACAGCATCTTCTACTCCACTCTAAGTCTCAATAATCTCCTTCGCAAAATAAAACTGAGAAAAAATAAATAAAGAAAGAAAGAAAGTAAAACGTCTCCCCCAAAGATGAGGAAAGGGAAAGAAGCAGAAGAAGAAGAAGAAGAAGAAGAAGAAGGAGAAGAAGGAAAGGAAGAAGGACGAAATAAAAGATGGAGAAGGAAGAGAAGGAAGAAGAGACTGAAGATGGAGAGGGAAGGAAGGTGTCGGTAGTCAAGTCAGTCAAAGCATTGTCTCAACTCTTGGTCTCACTAAACTCCTTCGCAAAATTAAGATGAGAAAAATAAAATAAAATAAAATAAAAAAATCGTCCTCCCCAATTTCTCTTCTAACGAGGCGCATTATTTTCCCGGCTCGACTAATGGTGTCTCTTCCTCACGATAATGACTTTTTTCTCCAGGTAATGAAGGCGTTTTTCTCCTCCTACTCCGGCATGCATTCTTGGGTGATTTTTCCTTTTTTTTTTTGTACCTTTCAGGCCTGTTCGGGCTCACTTCATTTATACTTTTTTTTTCGTTCGTTTTTTAAGGGTGGAAAGGAAGGGAAGTACTGTTTTTTTTTTCTTTTCATTTTGGTTTTATATTTTTTCTATTTGTTTTTCTTTACTTGAATGTAAGGAGTGGAGTTATGATTTTGCTTCCGCTGTTTTTTTTTTCTTCTTCTTCTAAAGGGCGTAGAGAAGGGAAGCATTGTTTTGTTTTTTTCTTTTGGGTTTACATTTATTTTCTTTTTCTTTTTGTTTTCATTTTCAAGGGTGGAAGAGGTGGAATTATGCTTTTGTTTAAGTTACGATTTTCTGCTATTTTTTTTTTTTTTTGGAAGGGAAATAGAACTGGTTTTTATTTCGACTTTTGTTTCATTTTTCCTTTTAATAATTTCTGGGAGGGAGAGAGGGTAGAGACATTCTTTTATTTATTTCATTTTTTACAGCAAAGGAGATAACACAAGGGCACACACAAAAAAGGAAACAATAAAAAAAAAGCCCGCTACTCGCTGCTCCTGTAAAAAATCCGAAGAGGTGGCCGAAAGAGCAATCAATTACGTGTTTTGCTTTTCTTTACTTTTCTTTACTGAGTTGCACAAGTGACTTCATACCTTGTTTACTCGACTTCTTTCTTCCTTCTTCGTCCCTCCGTCGTGTCGTTAGGTTGTTTTCTCTGTTATTTTCTCGTATCCTTGCTTCATAATTACCTCGTTTGCGCCATATTACGTGCGGCTCGACGCTCTAACCGCCCACTCAAAACTTAACTTTCTCTCCTTACCTTTTCTTTTTTATTTTCTTCCTCTCTCTCTCTCTCTCTCTTCGTTTTCTTTCTCCTAATCATAGTCTTCAACGTTCATTACCTATTTTCGTCTCTCTCTCTCTCTCTCTCTCTCTCTCTCTCTCTCTCTCTCTCTCTCTCTCTCTCTCTCTCTCTCTCTCTCTCTCTCTTTGTTCTTCGTTCTTTACTTTCCTCTTAATACCCTTTCTCTTCCTCCTCCTCTTCTTCTTCTTCTTCCCCCCGCCCTCTCTCTCTCTCTCTCTCTTAATACTTCTCCTTAGATCTCTTCCTGTACCTCTTCTTCTCTTCTCTTAGTCTTTGAACTCCCTTTCCTTTTTCAGTAGTTCCTTTCACCTGTCAATCAACCTGTCTTATTTTCCTCTCTGTCTCTCTTCCCTTTTTTATCTCCTTATCTAATCTCCTTTCCTTTTAATTGCAATCGTCTGCTTTCTCCTCCTCATCCTCCACATTTCTTTTTCTTTCATCTTCCTTTCTTTAATCAATGAAACTCTTTTTTTTTTCTCTATATCTCTTATCTCTTTCTTATCTCCTTATCTAATCTCCTTTCCTTGCAATCGCCTGCCTTCTCATCCTCCTCCTCTTTCACATATCTTAGTCTTTCATCTTCCTTTCTTTAATCAATCAACCTGTCTTTTCTTTTTCTCTCTGTCTCTTATCTCTTTCTTATCTCCTTATCTCCTTTCCTTGCAATCATCTGCCTTCTCCTCCTCCCTCTTACACATATCTTCGTCTTTCATCTTCCTTTCTTTAATCCATCTCTCCTTTCATCTTTCAGTTACTCTCAATCAACCTGTATCTCTTTGTACCTCCTCACCTTTCTTCCTCTTCTTCCTCCTTCTCCTCCTCGTATCTCCTGTTTCTCTACCTCCCTCATCACCTTTCCTCGCCCTCCTCCTCCTCCTCCTCCACCTCGTATCTCACTACAAACACCTGCCTAGTACCTGAAGCTCCTCATTCCCCGCCTGAGCCCCATAAGCCCCGTCACCTGTTCGTGCCTCATTTAGCGTGTTATTGGCAGCCGGAGACGGGCGGGAGAGAGCGCTGTTTGTCCGCCTCTCGTGAGCGTGAGGCGGCCGGCATGTTTATGAGCCCCGGTACGTCTGGCAGTGAGGGAGGGAAGAGATGGTAGTTATCGTACGGCGTTCTAGCTTAAGTTCAACATGTTTTTTAGCGCCTGGTGATATTATGACGTGTGTTTATGTGGCAGGGCACGTCTGATTGAGTGAGGTAAGGTGTTTGAAGTTGTTGCACAGTGTTTTAGCTTTTGTTCAATGTGATTTTAGGTAACTTGCGAGCAATGTTATAAGTCAAATTTTGTCGACCAGGAATTGACCTCTTTTGGGTACTCTTTACTTTTATCTATTATAGGAGCTGCGAGTAGCGGGCTTTTTTTTTGTACTTTTTTATTGCCCTTGAGCCGTGTCCTCTGATGTAAAAAAAAAAAAAAAAAAAAAAAAAAAAAAAAAATCAGTGAAAGTTAACAACAATAACAAGAGACGTAAGAACAATTATAATGAAGACAATAATAACAGCGACAATAACAACAGTAATACCAACAGGTGGGAGTAGCGATTAACGGGCTTTTTTTTCTATACTTTCTTTTTGCCGAACTTGAAATGTTTCCTTAGCTGTAAAAAAAAAAATATGATAGTAAAAGAAAAGACAATTATCACACTTTTCATTCACACACACACGCGTCAAAAGGTCAGGAACATTATAAAAGGCAACACATAAATCAATAAAAAAAGGGTAAGACCAGCAATGTGTTAAGAATATATGTGAAAGCGGTTATCGTATGGAACCAATATGCTTCTAATGGACAGCTATCGTTCACTAAAGATAGGGAGGCAGAGAAATGAGGAAGGAGGGCATATTTTCTCTCTCTCTCTCTCTCTCTCTCTCTCTCTCTCTCTCTCTCTCTCTCTCTCTCTCTCTCTCTCTCTCTCTCTCCATCCATTCAATTCCTTCCAATCAGCTTGTTCCTCTCACTATGGAGGGAGAGAAATTACGGAGAGAAGGCATAATCTCTCTCTCTCTCTCTCTCTCTCTCTCTCTCTCTCTCTCTCTCTCTCTCTCTCTCTCTCTCTCTCTCTCTCTCTCTCTCTCACTACACCCAAGGGGAATTAAAACCTTTCCATATAGAGGCGGTTCATACTATAACCTACGAATTCACTTATTCCCCAGAGCGTTCCACTTCCATTTCCATTATATACAGTCCTCTATGCTGCTATCTATCTATCTATCTGTCTATCTGTCTGTCTCTGTCTGTGTGTCTGTCCAAATGGCTGTCAATTTGTCTAGTTACTGTGACGTTCTTTTTTTCAGTATTTGGCTACATTTTTTTTCTTCATATTGAGTGATGTAACTCTTTGTGTGTCTGTCTGTCTGTTCTCTCTATCCCTCTCCCTCTCCCTCTCTCTCTCTCTCTCTCTCTCTCTCTCTCTCTCTCTCTCTCTCTAGAGGCGTCAAGAAGAATGCCTAGTACATACACAAAGTTAGTTTTCCTTCAATATCCATGGAAAATACCTCATCATGTTTCATTATTCAGGAGGAGGAGGAGGAGGAGGAGGAGGAGGAGGAGGAGAGAAAGAAGAGGAAGACGAAAAAGAGGAGGACGAGGGCGAGGAAGAAGGCGAGGAAGAGGAGAAAAAAGAGAGGAAGAGAAAAAGAGGGAAAGGAGGAAGAGAAATAAAGGAGGAGGAGGAAGAAAGGAGATGAAAGGGAAGGAAGAAGAGGATGAAGACGAGTAGGAGGAAAGAGAGAAGAGGAGGAGGAAGAAGAGGAAGAAGGAAGGGGAGGAGGAGGAAGAGGAGGAGGAGGAGGAATTCATGTTTTATACTCGTGTTTTCTTTATATCAAGGTCGTGAAGGCTTATCGTTTTCTCTCCCTGAACATGCAAACACTGCTCTCTCTCTCTCTCTCTCTCTCTCTCTCTCTCTCTCTCTCTCTCTCTCTCTCTCTCTCTCTCTCTCTCTCTCTCTCTCTCTCTCTCTCTCTCTCTCTCTCTCTCTCTCTCTCTCTCTCTCTCTCTCTCTCTCTCTCTCTCTCCTCCTCCATTTTACCTTTTCCTCCCTTCCCTCCTCTCCCTCCCTCTTCCTCTCTCTCCTTCCCTCCCTCCCCTCCATCGTGTGATTACGGGATATTGATAAAAAAAAGGAAAAAAAATCTACCACACCGATCTCTTCCCGTCGGTTCAACAATTTTTCTTCCTCTCTCCTCCTCCTCTTCCTCCTCCTCCTCCTCCTCCTCCCGCCTAGCTATCGGAGGTAAATCACGCCCCTCTGGTTGTTGTGTTTGTGGCTTCCTGTTAATAATGGCTGCCTTGCTTTGTGTTGAGTTGCCGAGTGTTGCGTTGCGTTGAATAGTGTTGTGTCTGCGAGGTGTTGGCTGCAGGAAAGACGTGCTTCGTGTGTTGCTTCCGAGGTTGACTACGATATAGGAATGATAAGTGTGACCAGATTATCGTACTCGGAACTTTGCATTCATCAGTTTCAGGCCCAATAACTATCGTAGCCACAGCAAAAGAGATATCCAATTGATGTTTTTTTTATATACTTATCGGTCCGAAACCAGATTATCGTACTCGAAACTTTGCATTTATCAGTTTCAGGCACAATAACTGTCGTACCCACACCAAGAGAGATAGCAAATTAAAGGAGGAGGAGGAGGAGGAGGAGGAGAAAAAAAGAAAAGAGGAGGAGGAGGAGGAGGAGAAAAAAAGAAAAGAGGAGGAGGAGATAGAAGAGGAATAGGACGAGTAGGAGAACAACTAGGAAAAGGAGAGGAAAGACATGAGGAGGAGGAGGAGGAGGAGGAGGAGGTGTTAAAACCGCATAGTATCGTTGTTTTGTTGATATACTTATGGGTCCAAAGCCGAAAAATACAATGTGCTGAGTACGATATTAGGTAACGTTGGGAATGATTAGTGCGTTATATGTGTTGTGTTGTGTTGCTGTGTGTTGCTTAGTGTTACGTTGTGTTTCGTGTTGGTTTCGTGTTGGTAAGGTGTTGATTGTGGGAACGAGGAGCCTTATTTTGGTTTTGAGGTAAATTAAGATATAGGAATGATTAGTACGTTACATGTGTTGTGGTGTGTTGCTGTGTGTTGCGTTGTGTAGTGTTGGTTTGTGCTTATGAGGTGTTGAGTGTGGGAGCGATTCGCCTTATTTCGGTTTTGAGGTAAACTGAGATATAGGAATGATTCGTACATTATCTGTGTTGTGATGCGTTGTGTTGCGTTGTGTAGCGCTGGTTTAGTGTTTCTGAGGTGCTGAGTGTGGAAGCGAGGAGCCTTATTTCGGTTTTGAGGTAAATTGAGATACAGAATTGATTAGTACGTTATCTGTGTTATATTGCGTTGAGTTGCCTAGAGTTACCTTGTGTAGTGATGTTGTGTGTTGTCAAGGCGTTGGTTTTGAGAATGTGGCGTGTCGTGTTTCCCTTTAAAAGTTGATCACGATATGAGAAAGATTGGTTCCGTCATTCTGTGAGACGAGGAAAACCAAGGTGCGATAAGTGATTGGTAAACGGAAATCAGTGTTCTTTTTTTATTTTTTACGGTGGAAGGAGGAAGATTAGGAGAGAAAAGAAGATTACGTTAAGGAAATGATTTGTACGTTAGGGTGTTTGGCGGAAGACAGAAAACGAAGTGTGCTAAGAGATTGCAATACAAGAATGTTTTTTTTTTCTTTTTGTTTTTACGGTGAAGGAGGACAGTTAAAAGACAGGAAAAGAAAATAACGTTATAGGAATGATTTTTACGTTAGGGTATTTGGCGGGGGGAAGAAAACGAAGTGTGCTGAGAGATTGCTATACAAGAATGAGTTTTTTTTTTTCTTTTTTCGGTGAAGGAGGACATTTAAAAGACAGGGAAAGAAAATAACGTTATAGGAATGATTTTTACGTTAGGGTATTTGGCGGGGGGAAGAAAACGAAGTGTGCTAAGAGATTGCTATACAAGAATGAGTTTTTTTTTTCTTTACGGTGAAGGAGGACATTTAAAAGACAGGGAAATAAAATAACGTTATAGGAATGATTTTTACGTTAGGGTATTTGGCGGGGGGAAGAAAACGAAGTGTGCTGAGTGATTGCTATACAAGAATGAGTTTTTTTTTTCTTTACGGTGAAGGAGGACATTTAAAAGACAGGGAAAGAAAATAACGTTATAGGAATGATTGATACGTTACTCTACTGGGTATGGGGCAGGAAGTAAACTAGGTATACTAAGTGATTGCTCTACGGAAATTAGTTTTATTTGTTTATTTTCTTAATGGTGAAGGAAGTAATTCAAAGACGGAAAATGATGATAACTTTATAAGCATGATTGGTACGTGACTCTACTCTGCGGGGGAGAAGGAAACGAAGCGTACTAAGTGATTGCTCTACGAGAATGAGTTTTATTTGTTTATTTTCTTAATGGTGAAGGAAGTAATTCAAGACGGAAAATGAAGATAACTTTATAAGCATGATTGATACGTGACTCTACTCTGCGGGGGAGAAGGAAACGAAGCATATTAAGTGATTGCTCTACAGGAATGAGTTTTTTTTCTTTTTCTTTGATGTTAACAGTATTGGAAATAATTAAAAGAGGTAAAGACGATAACGTTACAGGAATGATTGCCACGTTACTCTACTCGGCGGGAGGAAGGAAACGAAGTATACTAAGTGATTGGTATACGGGAATGAGTTTTTGTTTTCTTTTTCTTTGATGTTAACAGTAATGGAAATAATTAAAAGACAGGTAAAGAAAATAACGTTACAGGAATGACTGTTACGTTACTTTACTCTGCGGGGGGAAGGAAACGAAGTATATTGCTATACGAGAATATTTTTTTTTCTTCGATGTTAACAGTAAAGTAAGTAATAAAAGGACAGGTAAAGAAAATAACATTACAGGTATCCACGTTAATCTACTCTACCTGAGGGGAGTTGATTGCTATACACGAACGCGATGTTGTTTATCTCTTCTGTTATCGGGGAAGGAAGAAGCTCGAGAGAGTAGAAAAGGAAGAAACACTTTATCCCGTTGGCGTTGCTCCTGTAAATGGTCGATGGTAAGCGTAGCCGAAGTAGACGATTTTTGCCGGAGGAAGAAAACGAGGTGTGTTTCATGTGGAGTGATGTTTTCTCTCTCCACATCCTTCAAATTTATCTCCCTTACCTCACCTCTCCCTCCCTCCTTCCCTCCCTCCCTTCCCTTTCCTTTCAGACAACTCAGGTAACTCTCTCTCTCTCTCTCTCTCTCTCTCTCTCTCTCTCTCTCTCTCTCTCTCTCTCTCTCTCTCTCTCTCTCTCTCTCTCTCTCTCTCTCTCTCTCTCTCTCTCTCTCTCTCTCTCTCTCTCTCTCTCTCTCTCTCTCTCTCTCTCTCTCTCTCTCTCTCTCTCTCTCTCTCTCTCTCTCTCCCCTCCCTCCCTTCCCTTTCCTTCCTCATACCATTCCTCTCCTCCCTTCGTCCTTCCTACCCTTTCCCTCCTCTCCTCTTCTCTTCTTCTCCCTCCTCTTCTTCATTGCCTCCACTTCCCCTCTTTACTCCCCTTCATCATTCCTTCACGTTACTTTTCCCTCCCTCTTTCCCTCTCTCTCTCTCCTTTGTTCCTTCCTCTCCCTTTCCTTTTAACGGTGAAGGAAGTAGCTCAAAGGCAAAGCAATGGAAACAATAGAGCTAACTGGCGCTGCTTCTCTTAATAGTTGTAATAAGTGCAGTTGCAGTAGATGTTATATTGCTAGAGGAAGAAAAAAATATGTGTTTCATGATTGCTACAGAGAAATGAGCTGTTTTTTGTTCTTTTTTAAGGCGGAGGAAGCAGGTCAACGGCAAACATAATGAAGGAATAATTAAATAATGTCCCCTTGCGTTGATTATGAAAATTAATTAATAGCAGAGTACATGAGAGGGGTTCAAAAGCGGATGGAAAGTTGCAAGGGTTTCGTTTACGACACAAGAACACAAGAACGTAAGGAGTTTACAAGAGGTCAATAGGTCTGTATGCAACTCCTGTGAACCTCAAACAATCAAATAATGCTCACTGACGCTGCTTTTGAAAATTAATTGACGGTAGATCACTGAGAAAGGTTGAAAATCGGATGGAAAGTTGCAAGGGTTTCGTTTACAACATAAGAACACAAGAACGTAAGGAGTTTACAAGAGGTCAATAGGTCTGTACAAGGCAACTCCTGTGAACCTCAAACAATCAAATAATGCTCACTGACGCTGCTTTTGAAAATTAATTGACGGTGGAATACATGAGAAAGGTTCAAAATCGGACGGAAATTTGCAAGGGTTTCGTTGACAACATAAGAACACAAGAACGTAAGAAGTCTGCAAGATGTCAGTAGGTCTGTACAATGCATCTCCTGTGAACCTCCCTTTCTCCTCCTACGCCCTCCCCCTCTCCCTATTATTATGCAGTGATACCAACACTTGAGAAATGGCTTGCCCAGTGTCCCTGCCTTGTGTTGCGCTGTGTGGTGGGTGGTTGCTATGATGATGTACTGTGGGTGTACTGTGTTGCTTGGTGGCTGAGAACAGGGGATGTATAACAGCTGACTTGGGTATTTAGCTGCATTGTTGAAGTGAGAATATAGCGATGATAGGACGGTTTGAGGGCCATTAGTGTTTTGTTTTCATCCTTACCTATTATTTGTGCGGACTTTCATCACGTAAAAAAATGTAAACCAAGATGAAGAAAAGTATCGTGAGACTAAATGAGAACTATACAGTACATGATCTGAAATTTAATAGTTTTGTGAATTTTAATTTGGAGTTTCGTCGGTTAAGTAGAAATAGAATAAACTACGAGGAAAAATGTCAAGATTAAATGAAATATAAAACTCATTTCAAAGTTCTTGCTGTTTTGCGAGTTTATTAATGTGGCGTGGAGTTTGCTTCAAAAAATAAAAAACAAAACATAAAACCAAAAATAATATAATACGATGAAAACTATTATGAAAGAGTAAATGAAAACTATATGATGTGGAATTTCTTACTGTTTTGTGAGCTTTTATTTGAGATGTTAAGTTTCAACGCTCCCAAAAAAAGTCCAAATAAAGAAATATAAATGCAATGAAAACTAGTATATGCAAAACTAAACGAACACTGAAAAAAAGGAAGGTCGCATAAATGAGGACATAAATAATACAAGAAATGAAAGACGAAGAGAAAAGAAGAAACATAACACAAACAATACTGAAAACTAATACGAAAACAAATGAAAACTAATAATAATGAAGGAAACAGGAATAATTAGGAGACAAAAACACGAAAAATAGCGCAGATAAAATAAACCACGACGGAAACTAATGTAAAAAAGATAAAAAAAAGACGAGAAAAGAGGAAAAACAAAACACAATTAAAACGAGTATATTAAAAAAGTAAATGCAAATTAAAACTAACGTGGCAGGAATGAGGAAGCACAATAATAAAAAAATAAAAAAAGACGAGTTGGAGTTCCTTACTGTTTTCCGAAGTTTGTGATGCGAAGTTCCAACACCTGAAAAAGAAAAAAGGTAAAAATAAAACAATGTATCATGAAAAGTATTACAATAAACAGATAAAGAAAATAAAAACAGGCCGATTTGACATTACTAACTATTTTACGAGTCTCAACACTTAAAAAAAAAAAATAATAATAATAATGCAATAGACTAACATGAAAGACTAAATGCAACATAAAGAAACATCGTCGCAGGAAAAAGAAAACACAATGATGATCAAAACAGAGACGAGCGAGAAAGTTGGAAAGTTTCGTTCAGTCGGCGCAACATCTGTGGTCATATGCCGGAGAGAGACAGAAGGGGAAGGAACTATAGAAGGGAACAGATCCCCCGATTAATACCAGGTACCCATTCACTGCTGGGTGGACAGGGGCGTAGGGTATCGGAAAAGCCGCCCAAATTTTACCACTCCGCCCGGGAATCGAGCCCAGGCTCTCTCGTTTGTGAGCCGAGTGTGCTAACCACTGCACCACGAAGCCCCCAGACGAGCTGAAATTTCTTAATAGTTTTCCGATATTTGTTTGTGACGGGAACTATCCACGCGAAAAATGAGAATAGTGCAATGAAAACCAAAAAGGCAAACCAAACGCAAATTAAAACTAAGGTCGCAGGAATGAGGAAGCAAAGCAGTGATAATAAAAGAAAGGCTCAGTTTATGTCCGGCTTCGCGCGTTTTCCTTCCCCGAGTATTTCTGGACAGGCAAATAAACAGAGGGAAGGGAACACGCCAGTAAAGATAAGAGAGAGAGAGAGAGAGAATGTGAAGGAACGAGAAAATAAAAAAAGAAAAGGAAAGAAAGAGAAGAAACAAACAAAATAAAGAAAAAGGAAAAAAAGACAAAAAAGAGAATGAAATGGAAAGACACAGAGAATGAAAGAAAAAGAAAGAACGAGAGAGAGAGAGAGAGTCATGATCACAAGTATTCAGGCAACTCAGGTAACTCAATTTTCTCTCTCTCTCTCTCTCTCTCTCTCTCTCTCTCTCTCTCTCTCTCTCTCTCTCTCTCTCTCTCTCATCATTTCTTCCCTCCTTAGCTTCCGTCTCTCCTTATCTCTCCAATCTCTCACTTCTCTCCCCCTCCGTCTTTCCCCCATCTCTTTACCTCTCTCTCTCCATCACATCTTTTAAATTATCTCCCTTACTTTACCTCTCTCTCTCTCTCTCTCTCTCTCTCTCTCTCTCTCTCTCTCTCTCTCTCTCTCTCTCTCTCTCTCTCTCTCTCTCTCTCTCTCCCCCCCCCATGTTTACGTCCCTCCCTCCCTCCCTCCCTCCTTCGCTCCCTCCCTTCCCTTTCCTTCCTCATACCATTCCTCTCCTCCCTTCGTCCTTCCTACCCTTTTCCTCCTCCCCTCTTCTCCTCTTTTTCTCCCTCCTCTTCCTCATTGCCTCCACTTCCCTCCTTCATTCGCCCTCACCCTTCAATTATCTCCCTACTTTTCCCTCTCTCTCCCTTTCTTTTTACCTCTCCATCTTCCTCTCCCTCCCTTCCTCCCTTACCTTCCCATATAACTACGTTCCTTTCTCATCCTCCTTCCCTCTTCCTCCCTCTCTTTCTCTCCCTCGTTTCCTCCTCTCCTTTTCCTTTCCCCTCTTCATCTTTCTCATCCTCCTTCCCTCCCCCTCCCTCTTTTTCTTTCCCTCGTTTCCTCTTCTTCCTTTCCTTTCCCCTCTCCATCTTTATCTCCCTCCCCATCTCTATATAAGGCCATTTAATTATCTTTCCTTTCCCTTCCTTTTCTTTTCTTTTCCCTTCCACTTATTCTACCCCTCCTTCTTCATCTTTCCCTCCCTCTCTCACTTACCCACATAATTACCTTCCTTTCCTCCCTCTCCTTCCCTCCTTCCCTCTCTCTCCCTCCCTCCCTCCTCACAAGGGCACTGGTGAGTCTATATTTTGCTTGTAATACGTGAGTGACGTCTCGCTGGCACGCCGCCATGTTGGCACGGGCACCACCACCACCACCACCCCCTTCACCACCCCTACCACCTCCACCATTACTTTCAACCCCCCTTTCCAACCACCCCCACCACCACTACCACCACCACCACCACCACTACCTCCATCGTCGCTGCCATGACTTACAACGAGAGATCAGTGTGTGTGTGTGTGTGTGTGTGTGTGTGTGTTTATTTCCTCATCCCCATCTGTTTGTATTGGTGTTTGTTTGCCTTGTTTGTTTTTGCATTAATCATTCTGTTTGTTTAGTGTTTGTTTGTTTGTTCGTTCAGTTTCCGCCCTGTCTCCTAATTAGTCCCTTCCTCTCCTCGCCTCATTTATCAGTTCATCCTTATTCCTCGCGTTTGTTTAATTTGTAGGTGTTTGTGTTTGTTTGTTTCTCGTTTGTTATCGGTTATCAACTTGTTTATCTCCTCTCCATTTTCCTCTTTTCCTCCCTCCCTCTTTCTCTCTCACTCACTCCCTTTCTCTCTCTCTCTCGCTAACTCTCTCTCTCCTCTCTCTCTCTCTCTCTCTCTCTCTCTCTCTCTCTCTCTCTCTCTTTCTCTCTCTCTCTCACTCACTCCCTTTCTCTCTCTCTCTCCCTTCCTCTCTCCATCTTCCTCTCCCTCCCTCTCTCGCTTACCCATATAACAACCCTCTTTTCCTCTCTCTCTCTCTCTCTCTCTCTCTCTCTCTCTCTCTCTCTCTCTCTCTCTCTCTCTCTCTCTCTCTCTCTCTCTCTCTCTCTCTCTCTCTCTCTCTCTCTCTCTCTCTCTCTCGTTTGTTTTTCTTCTCCATTCATCGTCCATTCTTTCCCTTCCTCACCTCATTTATCACTTCTCCTTATTCCTCGTTTTCATACTTTTATTTTCTTGTTTATTTCTCGTTCGCTACCAATACTCACCGTGATTATCCATTATTTATTTTCCCTTCTTCCTTCATCATCCATCTCTTCCCTTCTCTTCTTCGTCTCATTCATCACTTTTTTTCTACATTCCTCTTCTTCATACTTTTGTTTTCTTGTTTATTTCTATTTATTTCGCTATCAACAATCAACGTGTTTATCCATTAATCATTTTCCATCTCCTTCCTTCATCCTTTGCTTCCCCTTCTCTTCTCTTCCCTTCTTCGCCTCCTTCATCAATTTCTCTTTATGCCTGTTTATATTTGTCTTCCTGTTTCTCAGATTGCCTTCTCATCTCCTCCGCGGCTGTGTTCACCTCCCTGCGTCTGTTTGTTTCATGCGCGCGTCAACAATTCATGAGTCTGTCCTCGTTCGTCGTATTTTCTTTCTTTCTTTTTATATATATATATGTGTGTGTGTGTGTGTGTGTGTGTGTGTGTGTGTGTGTGTGTGTGTGTGTGTGTGTGTGTGTGTGTGACTGACTTCTTGTACCTGTAATTGCCTAGCCAACTAATTCGCTTTCAATGGCTTGGCTTGTGTGTGCTTGTTTGTGTGTTTGTTTGTCTGTGTCATATGCGTGTCGTTGAAGGCTGTGTATTTAACTGCATATATTTTCATCTGAGTCTCTGAACGAGGAACTGAAGGACGCATTAAGGTTTCTTTTTCCGATCTGTCAACTTTTTTATTTATTTTTTATTTAGTTATCGATGTCTTTAAATTTTTGCTCTTTAACTATATTTATTTTTATCATATTCTTTGCTGCGATTGTCACGGATTTCGCCTTCACTGGTAGCCTGTTAACATATACTCCCCGGTTTTCCTCTGCCTCTGTGGTGGATAGTGGAGTGCTTCCCATGTGGTATTGGTATGCTGGATATCCCCTCCCAAGGTGCAGGACTTTACTTTTTTTTTCATTGAACTGTAGCAGCCACTTTTCGGTCCACTCCTCAAGCTTGATGTCTTATTGTAGGAAATCCGCATCCAAGGGGTTAAGCTGTTTCTTCTTTTCATATTTTTTTTCTTCTTTTCCAAGATTCCAACCTTAAGGGCCCAACCGTACGAGAAACGACTCAAGCGACTCAATCTCTTTACACTGGAGAAGTGACGCCTACGAGGGGATATGATTCAAGTTTTCAAGTACCTGAAAAAGTTCAATAACGTCGATTACTCCAAATTCTTTGAACTGCAAACCAATTCAACAACTAGAAATAACGGTTTACCCATTCTGTCGAGTCGATGTAACACAGACATCGGAAGGAGTTTCTTTTCAAACCGAGTCATCCGCCACTGGAACAATCTTCCCTCAGAAGTAGTAAATGCGAATACCATCAACTCCTTCAAATATAGAATCGACCGTCATTTCGCTGCGTCGGGAGTAAACTGAATAACGAGGTGCTTTCATCTGCTCCTCAATATCGAGGTGCTTTCATCTGCTCATCAAGCTCCAAGTGGCGGTCGAGCAGATTAAATCACCCAAGCGGGCGACCTCGTAATGAGCCTGAGTTGTTGCCTGCATTTCCATTTCCTTGTGGATGTAATAACGTCACTTAATTTTGGCTCATGTCTTTGTGTTTGTTCATGTCGTGTCATTTAAACCTGTCTCTTTGACTATATTCACTTTTTATCAGAGTCTTTGGACGACGTACTAAAGGGTGCATTATCGATTCTCCTTTTGAGCTTTATGCCTTTTTTCCCCGATGTCCATATGAGTGTCGTTTAACCCTGTCTTGCTAACTATATTTTCCTTCATCTAATTCCTTTGGCGATGATTTAAAGGATGCATTAACGTTTGCATGTAAGAAGTGTGCCATTTAAATCTGTATCGCTAACTACATTCACTTTTATCTGAGTCTTTGGCCGAGGAAATTATGGATGCGTTAATGTTTATTCTCTCCACCTGTCTATGTTTTTTCTTCGATGTGGATTGGATGTCCTATGTCTGTTATTCAAATCTATCTCGGTTACTATATTCACTCATGTCCATTTTTTTATAATTTTCCTGAGCACGTTTTATTCATTATATAATTGGTTACTTTGCTACGAACTGCTCTCTCTATTTTCCTTTCGAAATTGACCTCTCTTTCGGCCACCTCATTTGATTCTTTTTTTAGGAGCAGAGAGTAGCGGGCTTTTTAAAATTATTGTTTCCTTTTTTGTGCCCTTGAGCTGTCTCCTTTGTTGTAAAAAATAAAAAAAGTCAATACTGTCTTACATTCATTATTAATCTTATTACTCCACCATCAGCTCCCTTCTTTCATATTCTCCGCAAATTCATTACACATTTGATTATATCGGCATCACGCTCCTTCTTTCCTCTCTCCCACAATCAATACCTCGTTCCACTAATCCGCCGCTCTCAGGGCACGCACACCTACACACGTTCACCCTCCCTCTACCTGTGTTGTTGGCCCTGCCTAAGAGCTGCTCACCTTTCATCCCACCCTCCCCTTATCAGAGGCAATAAACACCGTGTCTCGCTGTCTACCTGCCTGTCTGTCTCCTTTGCCTGCTGTAATATATGACTCCTTTCGAGATCGTATGTTTTACCCGACTTCTGATCCATTAATCTATCACTTCACCCTTCTGAGAGGAAATAAACATCCTGCTAAGTGTGTGTGTGTTTTTTTGGAGTAATCTGTTTGTTTGTTATTTTCTTTCACCTGTTCAGCATTGTCTAAGTCACCTGACATTGATCCAGTTACCTTTCACTTCAATCTTCTCAGCGGCAATAAACATCCTGCTAAGTGTGTTTGTCTGAAGTTATCTGTCTGTTTGCTAGGTATCATTTTTCACCTGTTCAATATTATCTCTCACCTGAGTTTTTATCAATTTACCTTTCACGTCACTCTCCTCAGCGGCAATAAACATCCTGCTAAGTGTGTTTGTCTGAAGTTATGTCTGTTTACGATCATTTTTCACCTGTTAAACATCATCTCCTTCACCTGAGTTTTCATCAAGTTACCTTTCACGTCACTCTTCTCAGCGGCAATAAACATCCTGCTAATTGTGTTTGTCTCTGTATGTCTCTTGGTTAGGTATCTTCTTCCACCTGTTCAACATTGTCTAATATACCTGACTTTGGATCTAGCTATCTTTCCCTTCACTCATCTCTAAGGCAATAAACATCGTGAAAGTGTAAATGTCTGCCTCTCTATCTACTTCCTCTAATAAATACTTCCTTCCACCTCTTCACCTCCGTCTATTTTTCCTCTGTCAATCTGCCTCTCTGTATGCCTTAATAACTATTTCCTCTGATCTCCTCACCTTTGCCTATTTTTCCTGTCACCTGTCTATCCTGCTCCCTCCTTCCCTTCCCTCCCTCTCTCCCTCTCCTGCTCTCTTTGCCTCACCGTTGACGAGAAACATATCTATCCACTTTAATAACAGACAGACAGATAACTTATAGATCGTAGGAAAAACCGAACGTGATAAGCTATAAATTCACAGTTAAAAAAGTGATTCGATGTAATAGCCAGTACTGAATGAGGTTAAAAAAATATATAAAAAGATGCAAATATATAAAAAAAAAACGTTATACTGACTAAAAAAAAAATCATAAATCAAAAAGAAAAATAATCTCAATTCTCTACGAAAACTTAATCATAAATAAAAAAAAAAAGATTCATACGTCTAAAAAAAAATGATAATCCAAAAAAAAAAAACGTTCGTCTCTGAAAAAACGTTGATCATAAATATAACTAAACGTTTAATCTAGTCACGCAAAATAAAAAAAATTATATAAAAAAAAAATACGGTTCGTTTATGTACACTTTCATGAATTATCCTCAAGGGGAGTTAATATACATACAAACGCCAATATCACTCAATCAATCATTCACCCAATCAATTAATCAATGTCAATCAATTTATCTATCTACCTGCGACCTTCATACCTGACCTTAACTATAGACAAAGACTTC
>NC_066561.1:6661520-6669020 GCF_024679095.1 Eriocheir sinensis | reverse complement strand
TTCCCGTCGCCCTTTCACGCTCGCCTTTATTTATGTATTTCCACTGATGTTTCTTTTCTAATATGTATACAGGAAAAAAAAAATATGTTATCCTTCCCATCCCATATATATGTCAGTCAGTCTCTCTCTCTCTCTCTCTCTCTCTCTCTCTCTCTCTCTCTCTCTCTCTCTCTCTCTCTCTCTCTCTCTCTCTCATGGAAAATATATGCAAGAGTAGTAAAAGAAAACTTCGCGAGGAAACGTAGAAAGTTGAAAGAGGAGGAGGAGGAGGAGGAGGAGGAGGAGGAGGACGAAGAGGAGGAGGAGGCCTATCTTTTCTCTCCATGCTCTCGTATTATTTTTTTTTTCCCTTCGAGATGTGAAATGCAAAAGGTCAAAGGTGAGTGTGTGTGTGTGTGTGTGTGTGTGTGTGTGTGTGTGTGTGTGTGTGTGTGTTAACTTTAAAACGTGCAAATTCTGTCTATCTCTCACTCTCACTCCCCCCCCCCCCTCTCTCTCTCTCTCTCTCTCTCTCTCTCTCTAAATAGGTACTCGAGCACTAATTAAGGGCGGCGAGAGATGAGCAAATAGGAACAAACACTTCTCGCTTTATTTTCCCTTTATAGCGCTTAGCCTGAGAGAGAGAGAGAGAGAGAGAGAGAGAGAGAGAGAGAGAGAGAGAGAGAGACTGCGTAGTATTCCACATTCTCTAATAATAAACGCCACTAGAATTATTACAAGCATGCTGGAATTCGTACTAATAATAACAACAATAATGATAAACAAAACCAACATCACCAAACACCAACACCAATAATAATAATAAGAAGAAGAAGAAGAAGAAGAAGAAGAAGAAGAAGAAGAAGAAGAAGAAAAGAAAATACACAAAAGAGTAGGAAGAAAAAGAACAACGAAAACAATAACAATAACACACTAAATAACCGTAACAATAAAAAGAATGCATAAAACAGTACTTCCATTATCACTTCATATCAGAAAAACTTAAAAAAAAAAAAAACATAAGACAAAGAAAAACACTGCAAATTAAACAAGTCCAGAATTACCACAACAAAAAGAGGGGGAGAAAACCTAACGAGTATATAATAGCCCCCCCCCCCAAAAAAAAAAACCGGAAAAAAAACGAAAAGAAAACGAACTCCGGGATGAAATTAACGAGTAAACTAATGAAATGATGAATAATTAATTATCTTCCATCACTCACGTCTATTAGCATACCAATGTTGGGGGTCACGCGTGCACCAACAGGCGGCGACGTGTGTGCGTGTGTGTGTGTGTGTGGACCTCAATATATAGTGATTATTGTTTTGTTCCGTTCAATCTCTCTCTCTCTCTCTCTCTCTCTCTCTCTCTCTCTCTCTCTCTCTCTCTCTCTCTCTCTCTCCTATCTATCTATCTACCTATCTATCTACATCCCTTTGTCTCTCATTTCAATATCACAAGAGGGACGGATGGAAAAACGGTGTAGCTTGTAGTCAACGAGAATGGATTTTCCGTTATTCTCTCTCTCTCTCTCTCTCTCTCTCTCTCTCTCTCTCTCTCTCTCTCTCTCTCTCTCTCTCTCTCTCTCTCTCTCTTCAAAGCCAACTGATCCTCCCAGTCTAGGAATAAAAGTAAAAAGGAAAAGAGACAAATAAAAAGAGGAATTGAAACTAGTAAGAGAAATATACCTTTGAAAAATAGAAAAAGAGGAAAAAAGGAAAAGTTCAAGAAGATGATGAAGATGAAGAAGAAGATGAAGAAGAAGAAGATGATGATGAAGATGAAGAAGAGGAAGAAGATAATGATGAAAATGAAGAGGAGAAGAAGAAAAAGAAGACGGAGAAGAAGAAGAAATTAAGGAAAAGAAGAAAATAAAAAGGATCCTTGGAAAAACAGTAAAATTTCCCTCCCCCAAAAAACATTACAACTCTACCCAGAATTAATACGAGGCTTAACTATCCAATTAAAATAAAAGGCCGGGAAATTAATTCAAATCATTCACGAAAAAAGAAGAAAGGAAAGAAATAACATTGAATTCAAAGGATCTATCTCTTTACCTAAGTGCCCCATCTCAAACTATGCATCATTCAGCGTTTTCTTTTGTGCCCTCACGTATGGAAGAAAACGGGTGAGTGGTTCCCATGTTCCTTATTACGTGACTCCGTTGGGTAACCATTCAAATTTATTTAAAGAGGGTGACTGGTTTAGATTGAATTCTGGAGGTGGTGGAGAGGACGGATGAGGAGGAGGGAAGGAAAATAGGAGGAGGAAATGGAGGAAAAGGAGTAGGAGGCAAAAGAACAAGATCAAGAAAAACAAAAGCCTGGATGAGAACAAGAAAAACAAGAAAATGAAGAGCAAGGACAGGGATAAAAAAAGAAGAAAATGACGAAGAAGACGAAAACAGAATAGAAAATTAGGAAAAAAAGAAAAGGAATAAATGAAAAAAGAAAAATGTGAGAAATAAAAGAAAAAAGAAAAGGGGAATGAAGAAGATGAAGCATGAAGAAGAAGACATAAGAAAATTTGGAAAGAGAAAAGAGAAGCAAAGAAAAGAGGAAAAATGTAAATGATCAAAGAGTAAAGCGAAAAAAAAAAGAAGACAAGGAGGAGGAAGAGGACGAGGAGGAGGAGGAGGAGGAGGAGGAGAGAGAATAATCCTCAGAATACGGCGTTGACAGTTTTTCCGAAGCAAACAGAACATTTTCCAGGTGAAGGATCGTGCGAAGGACACCTGGGCGTGTTTTTGTTTACCTGTCAGTCTGAGAGAGAGAGAGAGAGAGAGAGAGAGAGAGAGAGAGAGAGAGAGAGAGAGAGAGAGTTGATCATTCTACTAAATTCATATCATCGCATTACTTTCAACACGAACACCACCACCACCACCACCACCACTACTACTACTACTACTACTACTACTACTACTAAAATCTCCCTCTCTGTCGCATCTTGTAAATGTAATATCGAGAGTAAGAATTATCGGGAAAATAAATATGTCGGGAAGCGTCAAGATATAATATTGTTATTATTGTGATGTGCAAGGGAGAGATAATGGATCTCTCTCTCTCTCTCTCTCTCTCTCTCTCTCTCTCTCTCTCTCTCTCTCTCTCTCTCTCTCTCTCTCTCTCTCTCTCTCGCCCTTTCCTTTCGATTATTTATCACATCTATATTGCATTTCACAGTACTTCTCTCTCTCTCTCTCTCTCTCTCTCTCTCTCTCTCTCTCTCTCTCTCTCTCTCTCTCTCTCTCAAGATGGCGTAGGAGTCAGGTGTCGATTTTCGCCTTGAGTAAACACTAAGGGAATCGTCTTCAATTCCACGTCCTCACCTCTATTTCTTTAACAATCCTTCCTCCCTTCTTCGACGTTTTCTTTTGACTCGCATTTCACGCTCTCGCAACACTGCAACACACGGGACAACACAAACACATCTCGAACCTCCTTTCAGATTCGTGTTCTATTGTGTCAGTGTTTCCTTAAAGCTATTCATGTTTTTTTTTCTTTTACGCTGTTTTGTGACATATATTTACGGTTCTGATGACAAACCTGCAACACACCGAACACACACTCAACACAAACACGTCTAGCGCCTCCTTTCAGATTTGTGTTCTTTTGAGTCACTGTTTCCTTGTAGCTATTTATGTTTTCTTCTCCTCTTTACGTGTTTTTTGACGCGTATTTACCGTTCTGATAATCTTTCAAAAGGTTACAAACGCGAGTCGTTCAATACTTTCCAGTTACACATGTTTTTGTTGAGAAGGTTTATCAAAAGCTGTATCAAACTTTCTTCTTTAACGTGTATTTCTCTATTTCAAATCCTCCTAACATTCTATTAAATTTTGTATCTTAACCTTTTACCAATATTCAAGTTTATTTTCGCCTATTTTTTGCAGTAAAGGAAGCAGCTCAAAGGCAACAACAACAAAAAAAAAAAAAAAAAAAAAAAACACTAATCATTGTTCCTATAAAAAAAAAGTTCAGATGTCACGTAATGGATTAAGATATAAGACTCCATCGAATGCTGAGTCAAGTCTTTCCTTTTTAACGTTTCCATGTCTTTTAAATAATTATCATAACATTCTATCGTATCTAAATATTTAACTAGTATATCGTATCTTAATCTTTAACTAATCTATCGTATCTTAATCTTTTACTAATCTATCGTATCTTAATCTTTTACTAATCTATCGTATCTTAATCTATTACTAATCTATCGTATCTTAATCTATTACTAATCTATCGTATCTTAATCTATTACTAATCTATCGTATCTTAATCTTTTAATAATCTATCGTATCTTAATCTTTTACTATTCTATCGTATCTTAATCTTTTACTAATCTATCGTATCTGAATCTTTAACTAATCTATCGTATCTTAATCTTTTACTAATCTATCGTATCTTAATCTTTAACTAATCTATCGTATCTTAATCGTTTACTAATCTATTATATCTAACTCTTTTACTAATCTATCGTATCTCATCTTTAACTAATGTATCGTATCTTAATCTTTTAATAATCTATCGTACCCTCATCTTTTACCAGTTTTCAAGGTAGCCGATTTTCTCCGTATAAGCCTCCATCAAGTGCGGTCCATAACCTCCCTTTGATCGTACATTTAAACCTTCATTGCACACTAAACACAAGCCTTCCACCTAATTTCATGTTTACTTTCATCTCCTCGCCAAACAAGCGTCGCTAAGCTACAGCATCAACCTTTCTACTTGCTTTTTTTTCTTTCTTTTTCTACTTTTTTCCTACTACCACAATTCATCGTATATACTCTACACTTAGTCTTCTACCAGTTTTCATATTCACTCTTATCTCTCCGCCTTATGATCATCTATAAACTATTGTAACTTCTCTTTCCATTGTATTCTTTATTTTTTTTTCGTTTCTTTCTACCACTAAAATTCATCGCATACTCTCGATCTACACTAGCCTTTCACTGACCTTCATATTCACACTCATCTCCCCGCCTTATGATCTTCTGTAAACTTCTTATCAACTTTTCTTTCCATTTTCTTCTCTATTTTTTCATTCATTTCTTTCTACGACTAAAATTCATCGCATACTCTCGATCTACACTAGCCTTTCACTGACCTTCATATTCACACTCATCTCCCCGCCTTATGATCCTCTATAAACTATTGTAACTTCTCTTTCCATTTTATGCTTTATTTTTTCTTCGTTTCTTTCTACCACTAAAATTCACCGCATACTCTCGATCTACACTAGCCTTTCACTGACCTTCATATTCACACTCATCTCCCCGCCTTATGATCTTCTGTAAACTTCTTATCAACTTTTCTTTCCATTTTCTTCTTTATTTTTTCTTCACTTCTTTCTACCACTAAAATTCATCGCATACTCTCTATCTACACTAGCCTTTCACTGATCTTCATATTCACACTCATCTCCCCGCCTTATGATCCTCTATAAACTATTGTATCTTATCTTTCCCTTTCCTTTTCTTTATTTTTTCATCCACTTCTTTCTACTACTAAAATTCATCGCATACCATATCTACACTAGCCTTCCACCGACCTTCATATTCACACTCATCTCCCCGCCTTATGATCCTCTATAAACTATTGTATCTTATCTTTCCCTTTCCTTTTTCTTTATTTTTTCATCCACTTCTTTCTACTACTAAAATTCATCGCATACCATATCTACACTAGCCTTCCACCGACCTTCATATTCACACTCATCCCCCGTCTTATGACCCTCTATGGGCTGCTGTATCACGCGCCTTAACGAGCCATCAATCCTCAGCTGGTGTTGGTCTAGCCTTGAGCCTCCTAACCTTTGGCGGCAGCCGGACCCGTGAGGCCACAATCACGCTCTTCTCTACCGTGACTGTTCTCCCTCAAGTGGTCAGCTGCTCCCCTCACGTTTCCTGTTCTGCACACTCATCGCGATCGTTAAAAAACACACCGATGAGGATGAGGGTTAGCAGCGGTATAGACACGTGCAAAGATCGATTTTTCTTCCTCTGATTCTCTTTTTTGTTCAATGTCCGTATTTTCCTTTATGGGGTTGGACGGGCTATGAACACAGATCTGAAAGGAGGTGCTAGATGTGTTTGTGTTGGGGGGGTGTTCGGTGTGTTGCAGGTTGTGATCAGAACCGTAAATATACGTCACAAAACCGCGTAAAAGGAAGAAAAACATGAATCTTGATAATCATATATTGGGCCATTTTCTTAACATGTTCGTGCCAAGCTCATATATATACAAGGCTTTCCTAAGAGTTTGGGTCATTTCACTGGGTAGCTTTATGACCCCAGTGGTAGTTTGACCCTTCTCCCGTACCATGAACCTAAAAGAACACTCATTATAATCCGATTGATCTCCTTTCATTTCACTGGGTAGCTTTATGACCCCGGTGGTAGTGACCTTTCTCCTGTACCATGAACCTAAAAGAACACTCATTAAAATCCGATTGATCTTTCATTTTACTGGGTAGTTTTATGACCCTACTGGTAGTTTGACCTTTCTCCTGTACCATGAACCTAAAAGGACACTCATTAAAATCCGATTGATCTTTCATTTCACTGGGTAGCTTTATGACCCCGGTGGTAGTGACCTTTCTCCTGTACCATGAACCTAAAAGAACACTCATTAAAATCCGATTGATCTCCTTTTTGGCCTTGGAAATAGTTGTTATGAGGGGTGGAGGCGTCTGGCAACACTGACCAATCTCTCCTTCATAATGTTCTTCCTTCTCATGTCTTCCTGCACGCACCGTCTCCGAGTCTTCTTTGGTCTTTCCACTGGTCTCCCCCCTTCTATCTCCTACTCTTCAATCTATACTACTATTCTATACTATTATTCCTACTATTCTATCTATATTAATTTCCTTTCCTACCAGTATATATTTAGAGGTGCTTGTCTTTGTAGTGGTTGCCAAGTTTACCTGTCCTTCTTATTGCCTGAGCAGCTCATACACTTGATTTGGGTGGTGGCGATATATTTGGCGTCGTGTTTAGTTTGGCACAGTATTATGACTTGGCTGGGAGGTGCAATTTCATGCCTTAAAATATGCATGTTGTTCTCTATTTTGCCTGTGTGAAATTATCTTTTAAGTTTGTTTTTTCTTGTTTGTATTGCGAAGATAAAATGAAATGCAATGTCGATGCTTCCGTGTGGCCAGAGGAATTATGTTGGTCTTTCTTTAGTCATTTTTTTGCTTGTGTGAATTGATCGTTTGAGTTTTTTTCTTTTTTTCTTGTGTGTACTGCTAAGATACAATGAAATGGAATGTCGCTGTTTCCGTGTGGCTAGAAGAATTATGTTGGTCTTTCTTAAGTAATTTTTTTGCTTGTGTGAATTGATCTTTTGATTTTTTTTTCTTTTTTTCTTGTGTGTTCTGCTAAGATATAATGAAATGGACTGTCGCTGTTTCCGTGTGGCTACAAGAATTTAGTTGGTCTTTGTTTAGTTTTTTTTTTTTTTTTTTTGGTCTCTTCCACCGTAAAGAAAAAAAAATCAATTGTTTTCCTGCACAATTTATTTCATC
>NC_066561.1:6651520-6656520 GCF_024679095.1 Eriocheir sinensis | reverse complement strand
ACCAAACACACGCCCACACGCCCATCAATCCATCTATTTCCACGCCACTAGTTGTTATTATTGAGATCAGTGAAAGGGTATTAGGTGGAAATATAAATGGAAGTATCGGTAGCGTAAGGAGACTATTATGTAAGGAAATAAATAAGAAGAGGAAGTGGGCAAAAACAACGCCTTATCTATACGCCTTACGCCAGCTACGCACTTCTAAAACCTTCTGAATAAGTCTCTCTATGCCATCATCCCTGTCAGTTCTTGTTTTCTTCTTCTCTCTAACTTCCTCCATCTCTCCTTTGATGCTGCTGTTTACCTTTCAACTACTACTACTACTACTACTACTACTACTACTACTACTACTACTTTCTACTCCTGCTCTCCTTCCATTCCTATTCTTTTATGCTCCATTATTCTACTTTCTCCCTTCTATTTCCTAGTCTTTCCTTATAGGTAACTTCATCTACGCAATCCTTCTTTCCTAATCATCTTACTTCCTTCTCCCAAACGTCCAATCCTTCCAATACTCTTTATTTTATTCACTCGTCTGCCTTCCTTCCCTCTCTCGACTCATGCTTCCTACCTTCATGCATCAATATTACCTGTCCTAATCTTCCTGCTTCCTACCTTGCATCCTATTTCTCCAGGCAACTTATTCTTTTTAATTTTCCTCCCTTCTATTCCTTCCTCCTTCTCTCCTCTATGTCAGTTCCCCTCCTCACTTTTCCTCTCTCGCCTACTCCTTATTCCTCCATTCGACAGTTCGCTTTTTCTTTTTCCTCCAGGCGATAAGATGTTTTACTCTCCCTCCCTTCTACTGTATATTTCTCTCTCTCTCTCTCTCTCTCTCTCTCTCTCTCTCTCTCTCTCTCTCTCTCTCTCTCTCTCTCTCTCTCTCTCTCTCTCTCTCTCCTCCTTCACCCTCCTTTCTCCTTGCATCCTCTTCCTTCAGGCAGCTAATTCTTCTCTCTCTCCCTCCCTTCCATTCTCTTTCTCTGTATGTCAGGTTCTTTCCCCTCCCTTCCTCTCTTTCCTCCTCCTCCTCCTCCTCCTTCTTCCTTCCTCCTTGTGTTCTATTCCTCCAGGTAAATTATTCTTATTATTCTCCTCTTCAACCTTTCTTTATTTCCTCCTCTTTCTCTCTCTCTCACTTCCTCTCTTTCCTCCTCCTACTCCTTCCTTCCTCCTACAGTCCTCTTCCTCCTCTCTTATTCTTCTACTTTTACTCCATTCTTCCTCTCCTCGTCATTTCCACTTGCCACTCTTTCTTCTCTCCCTCCATTAACAAAATATATATAATCGAGTGTTTGAATTTATACACAAGCGACTGATTGACTGATTGACAGACTGCATAAGTAAAATAAATATATAAACATGTGCTTGAAGAAATACCTAACTGACTGACTGACTGACTTGATTAACTGCTGAACAAGAACCTTAAAAAACTGAATAATTGACTGACTGACTGACTCACCAACATACTGACTAACTGACTAAAATAGAAGCTTAACATGAGCCTGAAAAAATACCTGACTAACCAACTGACTGACTGACTGACTGACTGATAAATAGATAAGCGTTTGAATGAATCCCAAACTGAGTGAGTGAGTGACTGAGCGAGTGACTGAGTGAGTGACTGAGTGAGTGTTTCCTTACGTAACTTTCTTGGCAGAGTGAGTGAAGGGTAAAAAAAATGAGACAGAGAGAGAGAGAGAGAGAGAGAGAGAGAGAGAGAGAGAGAGAGAGAGAGAGAGAGAGAGAGAGAGAGAGAGAGAGAGAGAGAGAGAGAGAGAGAGAGAGAGAGAGAGAAGGGTAAATACATACAGCAAGTTTGCCAGTAAAAGATTGGATGTGTCTTTTCCTCCTGTCACACGAGAGAGAGAGAGAGAGAGAGAGAGAGAGAGAGAGAGAGAGAGAGAGAGAGAGAGAGAGAGAGAGAGAGAGAGAGAGAGAGAGAGAGAGAGAGAGAGAGAGAGAGAGTGTGTATGTGAAGAAAAAAAATCAACAAGGAAAAAAGTGAAATAGAATCAAGAGAAACATACATACATACATACAGACAGACAGACAGACAGACAGACAGAAAAACAGACACACAGACACAGATGCATAAACAGAAAATGCGTGAGGAAAATAAGGAAAAGAAAAACCAGAGAAGCAAAGAAAGAAACAGATAAAAAGAGGAGAGAAGGAAATCGAAAACACATACGAACGAAAAAGCAAGTAAAAAGAAATAAAGGAAGAATGCGAATAAAAAAAGAAAAGGAAAATACTGATAAAAAATTAAAGAAAAAAATCAGCGCTCATGAATTGGAAAAACGTAAATTGAAGAGGAAGAAATAGATAGAGGTAGATAGATAGATAGATAGATAGATAGATAGATAGAGATAGAGAGAGAGAGACCATCCAAACCCATCAGAAACCTTCAGAAAAAATCAAGTGGTTCTCTTTTATAAACTTTACTTCATTCCCAGTTTCCCTTCTCTCTCTCTCTCTCTCTCTCTCTCTCTCTCTCTCTCTCTCTCTCACTTTCACTTTCGCTCATCCATCCCTTTGTTGCCTCGTGATAAACACCTGTAATTAAGTCTTTCATCTCTCTTTACCTGCGCCACGGACGGCCAGGTATACAGACAGGTGACCCGGCCCGTCCTTGACCTTTCCTCACCTGACCTTGACTGACCTTTGCTATTCCCACCTGTCCTTCCTTTCTTCCTTCCTGGTCATATTTACTCCATTCAATAAGTGATAGTCTATTTTTGGCTTTACCTAATCTTTGCCTGTTTTTGTTGTTTTCGTCTTTGGTGGATAATCTTTTTTTTTTCGTCTTTCTTTACATATTGATTAGCCCTGTTTTTGTTTTATTTACTTTCTCTCTCTATGACTAATTAACGCTCCTATTTTCTTTATCTTATTTTTCTATTTTTCTTTATTTTCTTATTCCGAGAGACCCATTATTTGATTTAACTCTTGCAGGAATAACTTTTTTTTTATTTTGTTTCGTCTTTATATATTAATTAGCTCTGTTTTTGTTTTATTTACTTCCTCTGTCTATGAATAATTAAAACACCTATTTTCTTAATCTTATTTTTTTATATTTTTCTTTATTTTCTTATTCCAGTCCCTTTCTCTCACTTTTTCCTCCTTCATTCTGCCCTAGTTTCATCACATCCTCGTTCCCCTCACACTTAAACTATTTCTCCATCTTATATTCCTGTTTTATTTCACTTTACTTTCTATTCAGCACGTTTCAGAATCTTCCTAACTCAAATCTCTGTTTCGCTCTAGTTCTCTCACATCGTTATTCCTTTTAAACCACAAACTACTCGCTCTCATGTCTTCGTTTTATTTGGATTCTAACTCTATCCTGGTTACATTCATTCTTCCATTTGTATATCTCTTTCGTTTATGTAATCTTTTCATTTTGCTATTCCTCTCATCCGATGGCAAAGTAATCCTATATTCGACTAACTCCTTCTTTCTTATTTCCTTCTATTCGTTTAAAAAAATATCTAGTCCTTCATTCGTCTATTTCTATCCTCTTGTGTCTCTTATATCCTTTCATTCTTTGCTTATTCCTCTATGTAAACTTTTCTTGTCCTATTTTTCTCATCCTTTAACAACCCAATTCTGTTCGTGTCTATCTCCTTCTATTCGCTTCAAAATATTCATCTAGTCTTTTCCTCATTTCCTGTATTTCGTCTATTCGTGTAAAAAAAGTTATCTCGTCTATTCTTCATCAATTCCTTCCATCTTGTTTCACTTATCCTTCTATTTTTTTCACTTATTCATCTCATTTCATTCCCCTTAAAATCCATTCCTCGTCTCCTTATTCCTCTTGCTATCCACTCTTTCAAATTCTCGTCTATTATTCATTTCCTCCTCTGCCCCTCTTCCTTTCCTCCTGCTATCCACGCTTTCATTTTCTCTCCTATAATTCATTTTCACTTCTCCTCTTCCTTTCCTCCTGCTATCCACTCTTTCAAATTCCCGTCTATCATTCATTTCCTCCTCTGCTCCTTTTCCTTTCCTCCTCTCCTCTTCCTTTCCTCCTCTTCGCTTAATCCCTTCAGTTCATATTATTCTCCCTAACGTGATCTAGTACTTCAAAATATCGAATGGCGTCTTTTTCTCTTCGTTTCTCCTCTTCCCGCATTCGCTTCATACTATTCACCCAATCCTTCCACCATTCACCGTAATCTCCTTTCCCGCGACCCGCTCCTGCTCCTCCTGCTGCCGCTGCAAAAATATGGCCCGCCTACCCAGCCTTCCTTCCTTCCTACTTCCTCCTCCTCCTCCTCCTCTTGAGTTCTTATTTCTTCCTTCTTCGATATTCTGTTTTTTCGCTTTGTGTATCTTTTTTGTTTATGTGTTTCCCTTATTGCTTATTCCCTTTCGTTTTCTCCTCATGTTCCTCCTCTTCCTCCTCCTTCTCCTCTTCTTGTTCAACTTGTTCCGGTGCTTGTTCCTCCTCCTCCTCCTCCTTCTCCTCCTCCACCTCCTCCCCCTCCTCTTCCTCTTCCACCCCTTCATGTTATTCTCTCCTACGAAAATGGTACCATCCGAGTACGCAACCTTATGATGACAGAACCCCTTCACGTTGGAAAAGAAACGATTGTGGGGAGACCTGATACAAGTCTTCAAATATCTCAACAAGTTCAGCAACGTCGATCACTCCAAACTCTTCACGCTACAAACTAACCCGAGAACAAGAAGCAACGGTAAAATGCAGTACGGATATCGGCAGAAATTATTTTTTGAACAGAGTTGCCCGCCACTGAAACAACCTTCCTGCAGGAGTGGTTAGTGCGGAAACAATCAACTCCTTTAACCCGGTAGCTGCAGGGATCATGTTTCTTAAAGGCCCCTCTAAGCGAATTAATGAGAAAAAAACATCACTCACGCAAACCATTATATTATATGTATACCGTAACGCATTTGTGATCAGTTTATGTATCCTCTATTTTGGGGGGTTCATGTTAAGGCAAGAATATGGCCCGTTGCTGGTACGCGGT